>NC_139044.1:106834193-107107723 GCF_965140915.1 Aythya marila
AAGGAGGTTTACCAGGGTTGTTCTGTATGAAACACTCGTTAGTTGGCTCTACATTGTATCAAGCCAATGATCAGTAAAGAGGTAAATCATATACTGAAAATCCTAAGGCCACAGAGATTTAGTTAAACAAACAATAATATATGTGTGATGTATGTACACAAATGGCATAACTTCTAAGGAAATAGTGCGCTCAATATTGATGAATAAGTGATTTGTTAGTTGCTATATTGTAAAGATTGTTTAGGAAAAGGGATTATCCCTAGTAACAGTGGTGGCTCAGTAATGCCAAATTGAAATCAGTCCTAGAACGCCTGTTTTATGTTAGTAGAGTTATTATTCATCCACTGTTATCATTCCCAATTTGCTCTTCTTGAGCACCCATTCCCAATGTGTGACTTTGTTGCAATTTTATTTTGACTTCATATAGGCTCTATTCCATCTGAAGTTTTTTTTTTTTTTTTTTCCACTATGGTTTTCAGGACTGAACACAACCAATTGACTTAATACCACCAGGTAGTTACACAGCTTTGAAATTATTATGTCCCAAGAAAAGCAGAAACAGCAATGCATTTTATTACAGGACAGATCTGTACAGGACTCAATCAAGTATCTGTGGTCAAGGTTGGACCATGTGAAAACCCTGCACTTACACTATGGACTCTGTAGGTGTGTGAAGTGGACTTGTTGCTTCCCTGCTTGCAGACATCGGGACCACCACAGTTACCAGGCAAGAGAGAATCAACTGCTACAACAAATCTGAAATCAGCATATATACTTCATACAGACTGTGTATAAATACATAATGCAGCTCAGTAGTTTTTGTTTGTTTGTTTGTTTGTTTTGTTTTTGTTTTATGCCAGTAAAATTAAAATGTTGAAGAATGAAGAATATTAAGGCTAAGAACTCATGAATGACTTTGGTCTTGTGGAGAGTGAACAGATTTGGGAATCAGGAAACTGAATTTCAGTCCCCTTGCTGTTTGTGAGCATTGATATGTTACTGAAAGTAAGCTGTTGAACCTATTTTATGCCAGTATTTTCCAGTTATAAAGTAGAGATGTAACCGCCCAACGTTATGAGGCTTTATAAAAACAAATTAATTACATGTCACTTTTATACATGGCAATTTTAGTGTCACATAAGTGTCTCTTATGATAGGAAAGATAACATAAGAATAAACTATGGAGATTTTTCAGGGTTTTAGTTCTCTGCCTCACATAGCATGAGTGGTGACACTGTCAAATGAGCAAATGTCTATTTCACTTATCTTCTTTTCAAAGTGGAAAAATAAATCAGAGTCACAGATTATTCCAAAAGTATATATTTTTTTCTAATTGATTTAAAACACTGGCTTTCTAAATCTAAAAAGTTGCAAACAACATCTTCACTCTGATTTTCTTAAAAGAATTCTGCACCATATGTAAGCTGTTAGGCATCTGTTTTGTCCTTGTGTATGTGTCAAATCATACTTCAGTTCAGTCTTGATTGTCCTATTGTGGATCAAAGCCATGTTTTGCAAAAATGTAGGATGTTGAAGCTATGCTCACTTACAGCCTTGCTGTTAATTCCACCAAAATAATTTTTATCAACTTCCCTGTTTCAGCAAACAGCTGACATTTCTTTTGGCAAAATCAGCCACAATGTTCCTGATCTGACGTCAACAAGCTGACAACGGGTTTGTAACAGATGAAGCTGTGTATTCAGCTGATCATGGATGAAATGGGTGCTGTGCACTCAAACCACATGTAGCTTGGAAGTATAACAGAACTTTCACAATGGGAATAATTTTCTAGCATTTCTGCTCACATAATAATTTGGAGCTAGGCTCTGTAAAACCAATGATTTTGATGTTGAAATCAATGGATTTTAAAATATCAGTGTTGAATAAGTTGCACATCTGGTATGTTTGTGCCGGTTGGTATTTTTCTTGGAAATTAAGGTATTTTGACTGCATTTAATGTTACACTTCTCTGATAAATTTATTCACCTAGAACTTTCTTAGCTTTCTGCAATCAAATGTATAAAAGTAATTTTTTTTTAATTTCATTTTCTTTCCTTACTGAATATTAGGATATGTGTTGTTACTTTTGCTGTATTTGAACTAGTTTAATTCCATGGAGGCAGCAGTATATTTTTGTTGTGGTAGGCCACAAAAGAGGTTTTTGTTTAAGGGAAGCTCATTTTGCCATTGCAGTTCTTCAGGTGGTAAAAATTGAAAATATTTTCTTAGGAATTAAATCATCTGTTTCTGCCTGGACAGGTCTGGAAGGTCAAATTCTAAGTATGCCTGAAAGAGACACAAATGCACCTCATGCTTCCCCATGTTTTTATACCTGATTTAAAGTCCATCCCAGTGATTTCATGAGAGCTTTTTCTTTAGCACTTGCTGTTCGCTCAATTTTGATGCACCACCTAGATGTAATTTCCTCTGCCAACATTCAGGTTACACTGTGCATAGGGCTACACACCTTAATTTCCATATCATGGGCCTCAGCACTAGTTAATGTTTTGTTGATTTGCTGTTTCATATATTGCAATTACTTAGCACTTCCCACAATTTTCTTTAGATGCAACCTTCATAATTTACTGTTACAATTGATTTTGTCTTACTGTATAACAGAACTTGTTCTAACTCTTTTCCAATCATCTTGAACTACCAGGAATACATGTTGCCTTTCAGAAAACTACCTAAGTAATGTAAGGAACTTCGCAGATGAGATTAATTTTTCTTAGTACATAAGTAATAGGAGTAATAGATTGAGATTAATAGCTCTACAGTGCAAGATCTGCCTGGGAAGTATACATTTATAAAGAGAACTTCCTGCTTTCTGAAAACTTATGAAACAATCTGCAGTCTTTTATAAAAATATTAATTGACATACTGTTAAAATTCAGATTTGTCAGAGGCCTCAAAATCTAGGTCCTGTTTGTGGATCTATAAATATACGAAAACTTTGTCTGGGCACTTGGTCAAAGATAATCTGCAACTTAATACTGTGGAACATTCGGAAAAATAAAAAATAAAAAATGAAATAAATGTGTGGCCATTACTAGCCTTGGAATGCTGAAAATCATAAAGCTAGGACTAGCCAAAATGTCTAGAGGTATATCTCAAAGGTGTTAGCAATAAAGGCAAGTTGCTCTTTGGTTTTGTTGCAAACAATGAGTATAAACCTGGATCCTGAAATGGGCCAATGTGTTTCTAAAAGGGTAGTTGTCTGCTTCTGAATGATACATGTGATTTGATATTTTCTTTTCTTGACACAGTTCACTTGACAGAAACGGAGAACAGAAAATGTCCACACAAACATAGTCATTTAGCTGGCCTCTAGACTTCATTGTGTGGTGCCCTGAATGTCACCTTATTCCTTACCTTGAGTTTTTCTAAAATTCAGAGCCTCTGCAGGGTTAAGGATTACAATTCAAAAGGCAACCTAGGGTCTTTTGTCCCCAGCATTACAGTACTGTCTAGATTCAGATAATTGGGTTTAATGATTCTGCCTCCCACAATATGGAAAATTGTCCTATTATTTTTAATTTTAATTATTATTTTTGACAATATTCTCCTCCCACAGCAAAAATGACCTCAGTTTTACAGAGAACCAAGCATATAACCAAGCACACCATATGTGTGCTTGGCCACCAGCTAATGGCATAGTTGCATAATGGCATAGTTGCATAAACAGGGCAGAGGGAGGAGGTCAGTCTGAGAACAAAAACTGATCTAAAGACTATGATCTTGTTTATGAACAGATTAATTCATGTAAATTCACTCAAAGTTGAGAATTGTTTAACAATTCTGTTATGCAAACAAATCTGCTATACACATTGTTTGCAAGCTCTCAGTGTAAGTTCTGAAACCGCATCCTACATGTCCTGCTATGGAAAGCACATGGCATAGCTTTGTTCCCTGGTTGGTTGATTTGGGATGGAGAAAGTGGTTTTGCTAGAGTATCAAGTAGTGTTTTTTGTTTTGTTTTGTGTGTGTTTTTTTTTTTTCAATGATTTCACTGACAAAAAAAAAAGAAAAAGTTCTTGATATAAACAAATCACTGCAATAAGCTCTAAATATTCATTAATGTACATATAAAGCATAGACTTTCTGCTTTAAAATTGTTAGAGTTTTTAGAGGTTTTAGATACATTTTTTTTTAATCTCTTTTACCCTTTTAATGAGGATGCCTTGTATTTGCTTACAGTGTAGTTACTAACTTAACTTACCAGATATATTTTGTTTGCTCTCAGTTTCCAAAGTAATACACACCATGTCTGGTTTTAGTCCCCCCCCCTTTTTTTTTTCCTACTTCCTACTTGAAATCCAGATTTCAATAAGGACAAGATTTATAGGTTTAGGACAGATAATGAATGCTAAAATTTAAACCTAGTTTGCTCATTCATGTACAAAGAAGGTACTGGGTACAGATAACACAAATATCATCTGTTCCTACATAAAATACTTACAATACTTACGACTCTCCCTGAGTAGCTGCTAGCCATTGCTACTCAAATTAGGGACAAAATAGCAGTCAGACTTTTTTTTTTTTTTTTTTTTTTGGTCTATAAATGAATCCACGGTGCTGATTTAGGTGTCTTTATATGCATATATCTATCCCCTAGTCTCATTGGCAAAATAACCCTGGTGACTCAACAAAAAATTGTTCAGTGTAAGTGTACTAACATCATAAAAGGTGAAGAGCATCACAGTGTAAATTATTATAATACCTCCTGCTGTCTTGTGTAGATAAACTGTGTTATGTCAGTCTGACTGGTGGCACTTTTATTTGTTGTGTTTTTACTCAATTTTATATAAGAAAAGATGGCAGCAACTGAAAGATTTTCATAGAGGGAATAACTGGGTAGATAACAAAGGCAATAGATCATTAGCAATGCTAAGAAGACTCAAATGTTTTTTAGAGAAACAGCGGTTTCATACCAGAGTCTGAATTTATCTCAAATATCATGCTGACGTTTGCCACCAGTGAATTTCCCATACTGTGGGAGTTTTAAAGAATGACTTATTGGTTTATTGGCCTTCTCAACACATGCATGCAAATCCAAACAGACAGATTCATTACATTTTTGCATATCCTTAATATTCTGAAGCCTTAGTATTCAAATATTGCAGTTCGCAGGTTGGTAAGCATACAAATGGGACAAGGAGAGGAAGGACTGGTAGCACAGTCAAAACAGAAGTTACCAGAAAGGTCATTGTAGTCCAGCATGTTACAGTGATCTGTCCTCTGAACTTCTTATTAAAAGAATGTGCACACAGAACAGCCACACCATGATTAGTAGTAGATGCTAAAAGCATTTCTCAGAACAGCTGAACAGAGTCTAATTATTTTGACCTGGTTGTTTGAAATTTTTTTTTATCGAAATGCCCTTTTCATTGAAAATGACAAACTTTTTTTTTTTTCTTTTTCTGATATTTCTTCTTCTTTTTTTTTTTTTTTAATGAACTAATTGAAAACTTTAAAACATGTAATTTTTTTAGATGAACATGCAGTAATATTTTGCTGTATTTTGCTTTGTTTCCAACTCTTTTATTTTTGTATCTGCCTTCCAATATAAAAGACAATTTTCAAAATGTTTAACCTTTTCCAATTTAAAAGACAGATGATGAGGAAGAGAGCTGTAAAAACTAAAATCTGGAAGATATGTACTAGTTAGATTAAGAACTTCATAACTGTTATAGTGATTCCAGATAGTTAACATAATAAACTTCCAGAAGTGTCTTCAATATAATATGTATTTATTTATTTTACATTTTAAATAACTTTTTCAGGATAAAAACATCTGTCTGAAACAATCATGAAACTTTGGAATAAGAATGACACAGATACCTGGAAATGAAATCCTTGGTGAGGTTAATGCCTTTAATGCAGCCAATTCTATGTAGATCTATTATACACATACACACAAACTATTCACTAGGAGACATCAAGTGGATTTATTTATACTATTTAAAGCAAGTTTGTTGCTACTTGGCTGTTAAGCATTGCCAGGGTTCTCTGAACTTGTAAATGGCTGTAGGAAACCTACACTGAAGGGCTTACAGGGCAGAGAGATAATGTCAGGGAAAGATGAACTGCTTACAGACAGCTCAGAAGATGAAAGAAAGATAACAACATGTAGATGGCTCTCCTGGAAACTTATAAACAGATAAAGAACAAAGCAAGACATAAATCCATGGCAATCAGAAACCCAAGTTTCATTGTCCGCTTCTAGAACTGGGTATCTCAGTGTATGTCCATTCCTGTCTCAATGACTCTTGCCACTTTGCTATAGCCGAAGAAGCCTGCTGTATGGCAATGTTATTTTGCTACTGATGCCAGTACCATTTTTCTTCATTTGATGTATTGAGGGTGAATAGTAGGTGAGATTTTTTAACTTATTTAACCATGAGTTGTGAAGTTGGTTGACCTTTGACTGTTAAGTGTTGACAGGGTCCTGTGAACCCTGGAAATGATAGCATGATGTTATTTTACTTGTGAGGTGCAAACAGATAAAGAACAAAGTAGCACATAAATCAGCAGAACCAAATCAGTGCATGCCTACCCCACAATATTTGCAGGCAGAGGGGAAAAGGGATAAACCAGGGTTGTAGTGCACGTTGGAAATCTGCAACAGTTACAAATTTGAAATAAAAAAGACTTTATTGCTTCAGGAACCAAGCAGACTCTCAGTAAATACTCCAGAAACTAGGGTTCATATTTTACAGTGGTCAATGTATTTAATAAAGACTTATTCTTGTCACATCTGCATGATATTTTGATATTCCATTTCTAATGCAAGAAAGTGATCAGGCCCATGTTTCCTCAGATTTTTTATTTTTATTTTTTGAGATGGATATATAGATATGGAATACAGCTCACAATAAATGGTTCTGAAAAATGGAAAAAATGGAAGATTTTTTTCTTTATTTATTTTCTTTATTTATTTCATTTTCTTTTTTTCTTTTTCCTCTCTCTCTCTCTCTCTCTCTCTTTTTTTTTTTTTTTTTTTTTTTTTTTTTAATTTGATTGGGGTTTCTGTACTAGCAACAAGGATTTAGAAATCCTGATTTAGAATCCTGATTTAGATTTCCTTATGCTTTAAGCATAAGAAATGCATATTGCTTGAGCAGCTACAAAAGGCGGTATACAGAATTCATATTTAAGGAAAAACCTGCTTCAGTTTCAAGTGTCCAGCCACCTTGTAGTTTCATAGATTTGAACAAACAGTAATCAGCTACCACAAAATACCTGTTTCTTGATCCTCTATTCTAGAGACAGAAATAATTACATAGAAAATGAGTTATTATTCCCTTCATTTCATAGATGGTGAAACAGACTATGGGAAATAGTTGGTTGAGTATAACAAAGGTACCAAGGAAAATGCAAGGAAAAAACATTGATAAAAGTCCTGAAGAATGGGCATGATGAAATGTTGTGTTAGAGGCTGGCTTGCTGGTTGTCCTTTGCATCTGGATGTATTTCATTTCTATTAAAGCACCAACAGGATCACAGTGTCTGAATCAGTACTCTTGTACACAATTTTGAAAGCATCTGATTGGCATCTAGGAGCATATTGCCATTAATATTCAATGGAGTACAGTTACTTTATTGCCTCATTACTGGAAAAAAAAATAAAATAAAATGCTATTTTCTCTCAAGGTTATTCTAGCCTTTTGTACATAGCCATGCTTATGTTCTTACTTGGGTCACCCACTTGTCTGATCCCCAGAAAATAAATATAAAAATGTTCAGGCAAGTCAGGGTTGTTGTTTACAAAGTAAATTGTTTGTTCTTGCCTGAAGCTATCTGCTGTTTCGGACATGGCCTGGAATAAACACTTCTTCCTTAGAATTTGTAAATACAGCTATTTGATTTATCGGATCTTAAAACTCCAAATATAAAACACATGATTCTTGTGCATAAGAGGGGAATCATTTTCTTAGCAGAATATAAAGATAATTAACATATTTTCTGATCATGAAGCTGCAGAGCCACTGCACTTCTTTGGGGAAGTTGGATGACATATTTATTTATTTAATTATGTAATACTTTTTTTTTTTCTTTATTTTCTGTAACTGTGCTGTATGTGACAAATCTCGAGAAAGCTTGGCCTCAGGATGAATGACCAATTTGGTCACTGAATTTTGAAAGTATGGGAACAGCTCCATAGCTTCAGGAATTTTATATAACATTAATGTAAGCAATAATTTTTGTGAATATATTTATCATTTCCCAGTACATTTTTATGATATTTTTATTACTAGTTTTGGAGTAGGTAGGTAAATGTATGGGGCATGTATACATTTTTCCATATGTGGTTTTGCTATTGGGTGTGGGTTTTTTTTCCACTGATTAAGACAAGAAACCTGAGAGAAGCTGAGTGGTCCATCGATCAAAACATTCATTTCCAAGAAGCCCCATACACCATACAATTGCACAGAAGGGAGAGTATATAAATCAGGCAACCACTTTCTGGTATTTCATCTTACATATAAAGATTATTACTAGCAGAAAAGAAAAGTTACATACAGGACATGCAGGATACTGAGTTAATACCAAGATTCTGATTATTTTCCTGTCTTTCAGCACTACAACTTTTCTGCACCTGTTGAACTATGGAGTGCTATATTTCCCACCACCTGTCAACAACTACTGAATACGCCACCCAAGTGTTTATTCATCAGTGCTTTCAGAATTACTGCTGCTGTAAGCAGTAGGAGGAGAAAAGGTTGTTGGTACACATGGAAATAAAAACACTTTACTTGAACGGAACTTTTTCATCTTAATTACACTTCATTTTTCCTTTCCTTCACTGAGAGAAATCAGCCTGCTTCTGGCCAATGTTGTGAACACAGACATGAAATTCAAATATTAAGATGAAAAGTATCAATGAAACATTATATAACATAAAGTTTCAAGTTTCTTAATAAGTATCTTTCATATCCATTTCCTTTTAGAAGAGAAATTTTATGTATTTTATGTATTTTCTATATTTTATGTATTTTATAATAGATGGGGAGCTAGTAATACAAGTGATGTGTTAATTAATTTCTACTGTAGCACCAACTAAGATCATCACTTATGAGCTGGAAGGCAGTGGCTACTAGCTCTGTACTAGGTACTGAGCAAGAGAAGAAACAACGTGTGAGTTAAGATGGGTGACAGGACGCACATCAAATTCAGATTGTGGCACGCACAATAAGGGCAAACAGTAGACATAAGCTGCATCCTGTAAAGACACAAAACTAAGTGTGGCTTTCCTCTCTGATGGACAGTTTTGAAAATCCTCTCTGGGATCAAACACCTCCCCGTGTTTTCCATGCACCGGTGTAGTCCCTTTCCTCACCTTTGCCATTGTCACCAAAGGCAAAGACCTGCCTTTGCACAGCTCATGCCAGGGATCAATATCAAGATTCTGGACATATGGTTGTTGTCTTACTTCTATGTATTTAATTGCACAGAATGCCCAGGTTTACTCCTTTGTATGAGCTGTGACTCCTCTGCAACAGTCAGAGCAAGGTGAATAACATCCACCTTCCTTCATTTCCCCATACTCCCATATCTGTCTTTCTCTGATAATTGTCATGGTCTATTCTGTTTATTGTTGCACAGCTCAAAAAGGCAGCTTGTCACTGAAGCTCCTCCATTGTCTTTGCAGTTTCAGGCTGTGTCTAAGTGATGCAGAGAGAAGCACTTAGAGAGAAGTAAAGAGAGAAATTCTGTCTGAATCTTTCTGGTCAGCAACAGTGCTCCCAGCCAGCAACTGATTCAGTACCTCTACTTCCAGGCTGCCAAGACAAGTCAACAACCTCAATTTTTAAGAATACTTTCTGGTAGTTCAGGTTCTGACCCTGGATCGTATCAAAACCACAACATTCCTTAGTATTTCTAGTGTTTAAGACACTATTCTTTTCTCAGGAAAAATAAAAATAAATACAAAAAATAAAAAATAAAAAAGGACTGTTTTAGCATTTACTCATAAAATGGAGATTTATTTCATTAATAAAGAAATATTTCCAGTTTTAGGATAACAAGTACAATTCCCACTGGGAGATCTGATAATGGCTACAGGAACTAGGAAGTTAAATAGCCTATGAAAATGAAATATATATATATGATTGCAACAATTCCAGTTTGCATATGCATGTGATTCAGATCACACAGATAAATATTTAATATTTTCATCTTTTACTCATGTTAAAAAAGGTAGGCAAAAAAATCCTTGGAAGTACATGTATTAATTTTAGAATCTTACCCTCTCTGTGTGTTGTGAAAGAAGTTTTCTATATCCAATTTATTTTTCTATTGTGTGTGAGGAGTTAGTGGGGCATCTGATGCAGGACCCTATGTGTTGACGGGGAGACAAGTGATGAACAGTTTTGCAAATGTGTTTTTAAAAGACTTTATTTATACGTCACTGATTGGCTCATAATATTTTATTACTGATGTGAAGTTCAGAATATCTGTTCTAGTTCACTTGAATTGTGAATCATTTAGTCAAAAGCATGCTAACATATTTCTGGATTTAAAAAAAAAAAAAAAAAAAAAAAAAAAAAAAAAAAGATTTTTCTGTTTTACCAGGACATTTTATGATTCTTGATAGGTGAGAATCAATACTAGTCTGTAGCTGATATAAATGTCATCAGTGCTTTCACTCCAGGGCAAGTATAATTTAGACAGATCACCATAATAATAATAATCTATTCTTAAAATATAACAGTGAAACAGCTATTTGGATTGATCTTCAATAATTAAATGCAAAAATAATAAGATTCAAGTTTCAAATAGTTTTGTATTTTAACATAACGTTTTCATTGTAATTCTCATGTATTCTATGACAATAACACCACTGGTCTTTGCTGAAGTGTGTATTGCAGCCAGTAAATGAGTTATTGTGCATGCACACATAGCCATAGAAAAGTGTCATGCAAAGTTCTTGTGAAATGGGATGGAATAAGAAAGTCCATACAAAAAGTATGGACTTATGGTATTTATTTACATAGTTAAACATGTCTATGCAGGGAATTGTGGTTACATTACTTGGGACACAGACACATTAGTGAATCAAAGCAATACAGGAATTAAGGAATAGCAGTAAGAATTTCTTATTCCACCTCATTGAGTGAGTCTCTAGGAAAGCACTGGAGGATGATGGACAGGATGTTTCTACAGGAAGGGGCGCGCCCCGCCCCACATGCACCGAGCCCCGCCCTGCAGGCGGCAGAGGGGAGGGAGCGGCCTCGGCGGGGACGCACTCTTCTCTTAGGAAACGCAGTCAACACCTAACATCACGGAGGCCCAGCATGAATGTTAACTGTGCTGGTGGGACAGACTAGTCAAGAAATCTGGAGTCGAGCTGCTCTGTGGAAGATGTAGCTGCAGCAGACCACGAGTCAGGAGAAAGTAATGTGGTGCTAGGAGGTCATAGCCCATCTGCAGGTCCTAGAACTGAGGGTTTAGATTCTGAATGCCGATATACTGCTTGTCCAGTGAGTCCCCAGATCAGCAATATGTTGTCTGCTTCTGAAGATACACACAACTGTCATTTTCAAGATGGAAGTAAAAGACAGACTGTACATTTTAATAACCAGGAATGCCATGGATGCACGGCTTTGTCTTCAAACATCAACTCACAGACAGTGACTCCAGAGAAAGTGACACTTGTGGTAGATGGCACTCGATTTGCAGTGAACCCACAGATTTTCACTGCTCACCCTGATACTATGCTGGTTAATTTTTTTTTATTTCTGGCTGCTCTTGGCTTGGACTGGCGCACGCTTCGTTGGGTTAGAAACTGGCTGGATAGCCGGGCCCAAAGAGTCGTGGTGAATGGAGTCAAGTCCAATTGGAGGCCAGTCACTAGTAGTGTCCCCCAGGGCTCGGTGCCGGGGCTGGTTCTCTTTAATATCTTCATTGATGATCTGGACGAGGGCATCGAGTGCACCCTCAGTAAGTTCGCAGATGACACTAAGTTAGGTGCGTGTGTCGATCTGCTTGAGGGTAGGAAAGCTCTGCAGGAGGATCTGGATAGGCTGCACCGATGGGCTGAGGCCAGCTGTATGAAGTTCAACAAGGCCAAGTGCCGGGTCCTGCACCTGGGGCGCAATAACCCCAAGCAGAGCTACAGGCTAGGAGATGAGTGGTTGGAGAGCTGCCAGGCAGAGAAGGACCTGGGAGTGATGGTGGATAGTCAGCTGAATATGAGCCAGCAGTGTGCTCAGGTGGCCAAGAAGGCCAACGGCATCCTGGCTTGTATCAGAAACAGCGTGACCAGCAGGGCTAGGGAGGTGATCGTCCCCCTGTACTCGGCTCTGGTGAGGCTGCACCTCGAGTACTGTGTTCAGTTTTGGGCCCCTCGCTACAAGAAGGACATGGAGGTGCTTGAGCGGGTGCAGAGAAGTGCGACGAAGCTGGTGAGGGGCCTGGAGAACAAGTCCTACGAGGAGTGGCTGAGGGAGCTGGGCTTGTTCAGCCTGGAGAAGAGGAGGCTCAGGGGCGACCTTATCGCTCTCTATAGGTACCTCAAGGGAGGCTGTAGTGAGGTGGGGGTTGGGCTGTTCTCCCACGTGCCTGGTGACAGGACGAGGGGGAATGGGCTTAAATTGCTCCAGGGGAGTTTTAGGTTAGATGTTAGGAAGAACTTCTTTACTGAAAGGGTTGTTAGGCATTGGAACAGGCTGCCCAGGGAAGTGGTGGAGTCACCATCCCTGGAAGTCTTCAAAAGACGTTTAGATGTAGAGCTTAGGGATATGGTTTAGTGGGGACTGCTAGCGTTAGGTTAAAGGTTGGACTCGATGATCTTGAGGTCTCTTCCAACCTAGAAATTCTGTGATTCTGTGATACTTTTAGCTTCTTTTAATTACTTTGAGTTCTAACTGATCCCTTGGATCAGCCCTATAATTTATTTAATATCATTTGTACTGCAGTGATAACTATATCCCTCCCTTGAGATATGTAAATAAATCTGAAGTTAGTCTGCAGGATTACAAAGAGGTTTGAGATTTATTTTTCCATTAAAAGGAGGTTTATGTTGACTCAATGTGTTTTTCGGTCCAGTGCTCCAGACACATGATATCTGACCTGTCCTCTACCACCTAGGATCAATACCTGGAAAACTCTATAACTTTTAAGCCTTTAATTTTGCACTGTGAAAGATGTACTGTATGGTTCAGAATTGCTTTCACTATGAATCAATTAGTCAACAAAACCCACAATTTCCTGCATCATAAACCATAGTCCCATACATTGTTACTGTATTAATCAACTTCTAATCAGGAAAGAATAAATGTGGTGAATACATGAAACTCAAGACTAAAAAGAAAAACATAAAAGTAACTTAAAAACCTAAAAGCAATAGAAAAAATACAAATTATAATACTATTTTATAATGAATCATAGAATCACAGAATCATAGAATATCCCGAGTTGGAAGGGATCCGTAAGGATCATCAAATCCGACTCCTGGCACTACACAGGTCTACCCAAAAGTTTAGACCACGTGACTAAGTGCACAGTCCAATCGCTTTTTAAATTCAGACAGGCTTGGTGCAGTGACTACTTCCTGTTCTAGTGTGCAACCACCCTCTCAGTGAAGAACCTCTTCCTGATGTCCAGCCTAAACTTCCCCTGCCTCAGCTTAACACCACTCCTGTGGGTCCTATCACTGGTGATTACGGAGAACAGGTCACCTGCCTATCCACTCCCCCTCACGACGAAGTTGTAGACCGCGATGAGGTCCTCCCTCAGCCTCCTCTTCTCCAGGCTGAACAGGCCCAGTGCCCTCAGCTGCTCCTCATATGTCTTCCCCTCTAGGCCCTTCATCATCTTCATCACCCTCTTCTGGACACTCTCCGACAGTTTAATGTCCTTCTTGTATTGTGGTGCCCAGAACTGCACACAGTACTCGAGGTGAGGCTGGACCAGCACAGAGTAAAGCGGGACAATCATCTCCCTTGACCAACTAGCGATGCTGTGCTTGATGCATCCCAGGATACAGTTGGCCTTCCTGGCTGCCAGAGCACATTGCTGGCACATATTCAACTTGCTGTCAACCACAACCCCCAGATCCCTCTCTGTGGGGCTGCTCTCCAGCATCTTATCACCCAGTCTGTACGTATTGCCAGGGTTGCCTCATCCCAGGTGCAGGATCTGGCACTTACTCTTGTTAAACTTCATGCAGTTAGTGACTGCCCAGATCTCCAATCTGTCCAGGTCTCTCTGTAAGGCCTTTCCAACCTCATCAAAGTCCACAACTCCTCCTAGTTCGGTGTTGTCAGAAAATTTGCTTAAAACACCTTCTAGTCCTACATCCAAATCTTTTATAAAGACATTGAAGAGGACTGGCCCTAAAATGGAGCCTTGAGTAATCCCACTAGTGACCATCTGCCAGCCTGATGTGGCCCCATTAACCACAACCCTTTTAGCCCTGCCCGTTAGCCAACTGCTCACCCATTGTATGATGTTTTTGTTAAGTTGTATGCTGGACATTTTGTCCAGCAGGATGCTATAGGACACCATGTCAAAAGTCCAAAAAGATCACATCAGCTGGTTTCCTTTGGTCAACTAGATGGGTGATCTTATCATAAAAGGAAATCAAATTTGTTAGGCAGGTCCTACCCCTCATAAACCCATGTTGGCTGGGACCAATGACTGCATTGTCCCCCAGCTGCACATCAATAACTTTGAGGATCATCTTCTCCATAATTTTACCAGGCACTGACGTGAGACTGACAGGCCTGTAAGTGCTAGGGTCTTCTTTCTTACCCTTCTTGAAAACTGGGACATTTGCCAGCTTCCAGTCTATTGGGAACTCTCCAGATTCCCAAGATTGTTGAAAAATAATTGAAAGAGTTCCTGCGATGACATCAGCCAGCTCTCTAAGCACCCTGGGATGGATCCCATCTGGACCCATGGACTTGTATGGATCCAGGTGGAGCAGCAAATCCCACACATGTTGAGTGTTGGTTGGGACTTTGTCATTCCCACCGTCTTGGTCCTCCCACTCAGGGCACCCAGGGTCCCGAAGTCCATCATCAGCATTGAAGACAGAGGTGAAGAAGACATTAAATGTCTCTGCTTTGCCTATGTCATTGTTTGTGAGGAGACCTTCCCCGTCAAGTAGCGGACCTATATTTCCTTTGGTTCTCCTTTTTCTGTTAACATATCTAACAAAACCTTTTTTATTGTCTCTCGCAGACATGGCCAGCTTCAACTCTAGTTGGGCTTTGGTCCCACAAATTTTCTCCTTACAAACATGAACAGTGTGAGTTAAGATAGCATCCATTGACACGAACAGCGTACAGCATGAGTTAAGATCCATTTCAGACAGAACTATATATATTAGCCTGAGCTATGTAATGAAACCAGTATATGATGAGAAAAGATTCCTGGAAGAGTAGGTTAGAGCTCTCACCACAGCTCAGTGCTCTCACCCCATTGAACACTCACACTGCATGCTTAGTGTGAGCCCAGGTTTCTGTCTGGGCTGTAAAAGTTATCAGAACTTCTTCCTCCCTTGGTATTTATTTTGTTCTGTTATTATACATTTACTGGTATATAATACCTGGGACTGACCTGCAAATGAGAGACAGTGCCTCACATTGGACAGGTTAACAAAAACAAAACCACCAAGCAAACTCATTACAGACAAACTATTGCTGTCAGTTTCAATGATGGTGGTAAAGTCAGCGAGGCGGCAGATTTAAACAACAGGGTCAAACTTTCATCAGCAAACTCTGATCAAGTGTCAGAAGGTCCCAGATAACCTCCTTGACATCTGAGCAACAGGAACAGTATGTAAATGAAGCTTTCATCATGCACTGAAATTAGAATAAGCAATTATTAGCTTATTAAAGCTTATTAAATCTTATTAAATATATTTAATTAAATTTTGGTGAACAGAGCCCACCAAAACCTCTCCTAAGGTATTTTTGTCTGCATGTAACAGAGCATCCTTTCATTTATATAAAGATATCCTGATCTGATTTATCATAGAATCATAGAATTAAAGAATGGTTTGGGTTGAAAGGGACCTTAAAGATCACCCAGTTCCAATCACCCTGCCATGGGCAGGGACACCGCCCACTAGATCAAGTTGCTCAAAGCCCCATCCAACCTGGGCTTGAACACCTCCAGGGATGGGGCATTCACAGCTTCTCTGGGCAAGCTCTTCCAGTGGTTCACCTCCCTCATAGTAAAGAACTCCTTCCTAATATCTAATATAAATCTAAATCATTTACACTGTCTTCCTGTTACTACTTTGTCAAGGAAAAACAGCCTCTTCATATACAAGTAAGAAGGCCATAGTGAGAATGAGATTTGCATCTCTGATGTTTGCTTCTGGAAGAAATTATATCTGTTATAGTTGCATTCTCAAGAATATTTTTGAACCCTCTTCAATAATATACTGACCACAGACTTCTTTGGGTTACAGCTGAGGCCTTTTGGATTCTTTTTTTTTTTTTTTTTCAATCAATTACTTTATTTTAAAAATGCAGTTTATTTAAGTTCTAGGCTTAAACTTGGTTTATTTCACACAGAATAAATATAGAAGAAAATATTCCTCAGCTACCTTATAGGACAAATCCTCTATGGCTAACCCTAATAATAGATTAAGTTTCTAAGACATTTTGCTAAGATTGAATATGACAGGTGTGGGTATAATTATAAGGAAGGTAGCAACACACAGTATCCCATGTATTGTATATCACTGCATACAATTGATACTAATGCTTATGACCTGTTAGTGAGACTTGATTTGCTGGGTAATAAATTTTTTTTTCTATTTAGTGAGGAAAAAAAAAAAAAAAGTTGTAGTCAGTCAGCTGTGCCACCACACATGAAGATAGGTGGTGAAAGGTTGAAGTTTATTAGATGTGAAGTGCCTTCAGAGGCACACAATTTGTCCCCTTGGTTCATTTTGACAGCACTCTCATGATAGCAAGCCATAGTTTATTTTATGTGCTATACATCTTTATTCCTCTCAGATCATGCACTCTGAAAGTTCTCTCCATGCTGTTATCAGGTAAAAGATATTTGGCTTACCCCAGCCCTTTGGCCTGATGAAGACCCTTTTGTTTCAAGTGAGAAACTGAATTCATATAAGGAATTTTAAGAACATCTCTCAAAAGATGAAACCCACTCATGGAACATTATAGGAAATAATTAATCATTCCACCTCTTGTATACAATCAATAACACTAAAAGACTGTCTTGTCATCTTATCAGGCTACATAGGTTTTAGCAGTTCCTTTATTAAGCCTGGAAAAGAAAGCAAGGAGAGAGGGATTCTTTGAACATCCAAACACTATGTCACACTGAGTGTGATCCTGACACTGCCCAGGGAACCTGCTATCCTTTGTTTACAGATGGATCTGTGATAACCCGACAGCTCAGATGGAAGGTCACCCTGGAGGACAAGCAGGGGTTTCTTTTCCATCATCCCTGAATCCTGGAAGTAGAGGTTTTGACCACCCTGGGTATCCGGGCTCTGTGTTAAATTCTACTTTTCCTGCTGACAGAAGTACGTGGAATGCGATCAGGAGATACTTTGGCAATTTGTCTTCTATTACAAAAGAGAGGAAGAAGAAAGGGTGAATAAAACTCTATGAAACTACATGAAGAAAATAATGCAGATATGACACTTTACAGTTTTCTGACTGTCAGGCTACTTATTATGATAGACCATTTTGAATATATATGTGCTTATATGCACTAGAAAGTGTAAAAAATTGTTAATACTACTTGTAATACCAGAACTGCACTAACTAGAGGTAATTAATGTTATTTCATTGACTTCAAAATGGCCAGGCCATCCTTTCACCCTCATTTAATAAGTCCATGGGTGTAACTATAAAACAGAATGGGTTTGCAATTCCCTACTCACAACAGAATTTGAGCAACATGCTAGAAATTGTCTTGGCAGCTTTGTTAAGACTTTACTGTCCTCCATGGAAAGGTCTCCAGAGCAGTCACTTTTGGTAGACCAATAATTCAGCTTTCATCCATCAGGTTACAGTGACATAACTTCACTGGAAGGTACAAAAAAGTCTTCAACAGCAATTATTGGATAATTTGCCTACAAAAATTTCTTATTCTTTCCAATATGTAGGAAGTGGTTATATTTGCTTGTATAATGCCTTGGGGTTGTAATCTTTCCAGAATCCTGGGCCCACTAACAATCCTTAGTTATTATTGAATTTTATAACTAGTTGAACACTACATACTTCCTTCAATATAGACTCCAAATATAGTTTATGGCTATACATGTTGTATAAATAAATTGCTGCCTTTTATCACTTCCTATCTGTTAGATAATGAATGCTTAAAGTGATACAAGGGAAACAAAATGTAGTCCATTTGGCTTAAGTCCTCAACTTATTAACTTTTGACTTTTTGATATTTATCTGAAAATGTTTTTATGGTTGTCTTGGGCAACCATCTAAAGCATATCTTTTATGGTCACACTGTCTTGCCCATTGTGATAAATGGCTCAGTCTTCAAAATAGGACTATAATCAAAGTTTACAATTTATTAAAGGAATAGAGGTAAGCAAACAGAGCTGGGTGCACCAGGAGTCTCTGCTCCACCAAGACGCACACCAGTTACATCAAGCAGCTGATTTTTATGCTCCTAGGCTAATACACATTCATTACTACCTCTAAAAAAACAGGGTTATTATAATTAGTTTCCAGAATCCAAACCCTCCTACTGGAGCATGTGTATCAGTCTCCGGTGGTCCCTCTGGGGGTCTCTGGGGGTCTCTCGTGCTGAAGGCTCATAGTCTTCCTCCCTCTTGTCCTTCTTTATCCAACTTGGCTGTATATCATAGACTTGTGCAGCGTCCCCTGCAAGCTTTGTCTTTTAGTTTTTCTTCAGCTCTCCCCGTCTCCTTAGTCTCCTGGCCAGATAGCAGAGACTTGCAGAGTGTCCCATGCAATAGTCATAATAGTTAGCAGTTATTCTGAAACCCCCCAGATATCAGAGACTTCAAGGAAAAGCCTACAAATACATTTCCCTTCAAGCTTCCTATTGACACGAATTGCTAAAACATTCCTTTGCAAGATACAAGAATTATATACATTAACCACTCTGTTTTTCTTAGACTTGTGGTTATACAAGGGTATGTAAGACAGAAGGTCACATTCATCATACCATGCAGCCCTAGCATTGTTCCATACCGACACAAATCAGATGAACGTATCTCACACCCATCCACCAACAAACAGTCATGTTACATAGTCTTATCAATAAAACATTAATTTATTGTTTGTTTGTTTGTTTTTTCCTTTAACATGTTTAATCTCTCCTAGAGTTAACTTCTTCACTTTTGTTCTTTCTAAGGCATACTATTAGCTATTAAATAACATGAAAATTAGTGTGGATAATAAAGCCATAGGTTAATGCATTAGAACAGGTTTGCTAACAATGGCACAGAGATTTTGTTACCAGAATATTACTGTCAACATTTTTCTGTGTCTAGTAATTTAGAAGAAATGCGGATGAAAAATTTATGTTTTATTACACTTGTGGACAAAAGGTCCATCCAAGGATCACCTATCTTTGTGTGAAGGAGGGAATTCAGATGAGGATTATATATTTATATATTTGTATATATATATATTATTAATCAAATAGTTAAGTTTATGTTTGATGTAAGGAAAGAGTAGCAGATATATTAGTTTTTTCAATTTCAGATAATATAAAATTCAAAAAACAACAATACTGCCCAAATATTCCTCCTCAAACAAATCAGAAAGAAAATCAAGAAGAAAGACCTATTTTACTATGTTTAGAGGTAAATAATTTATTTTTAAAGAAAATTGTCAACATCTTTTTTTTTTTTTTTTTTTAGCAAGGACAAAACAGATGATATGAATGTACATGAAAAAAAAAAAAAAAAAAAAAAAAAAAAAAAAAAAACATGGGCTGTAGCTTGGGAGCTGGGTGTTCCACTTCTTTTCTCTTGTTTCTCTTGTGTTTCAAATAATGTTTTCCATGTTACACACAGTGACGTGAAAAAACAGATTCAACATATTAGACCCAGTATTTGTAATGAGGATAAAATAGTATGAAAGCAATCTTGTTTTGATATTCATGTCCTTGGCAAATATTCTGCTTAGCATCATGCCAGAGGCTGTCTTTTATTATTATTATTATTATTATTATTATTATTATTATTATTATTATTATTATTATTATTATTATGTAGGTGGTTTACCTGCTATACTTTTATTTTATGATAATTATGATTTTATTTTATTTTAGATATGTAAACAATTATTTATCATTAACATATAAACATATATGTATTTAGCAACAAAAACTGTGAAAGTTTATACAAATCAAGTGCTCCATGCACATTAAGTATGTAAGTGCTCCATGATATGGAAGGTTTAAGTCCCAATTCTCATTGAAACATACGTAATAACATTTCAAATTTATCATTAAAATAAAGAGAAGTTGGCCAGCAAAAACACAATTCATCTTCCTTAATTTTCAGTACATAAAGCAAAATATGTATTATCAAAATATAGTTTCTACAGGCACTGGAGAGAGACAGCAAATGAAATGTCATCCATTTTAAAATCTATTTTACTTACCACCTATGTTTCTCAGTATGTTGACTACCTGTGTGGGCACAACAGGTTTTGCAGTAAAACTAATAAATAACAAAATTAACACAATGTGCATAATTCTAGGAAACAGATATGAGTTCAAAACAACCAAAATGTAGACAGCTGTTTATCAAGGTCAACATCACTGCACAGTCTTTTGGCTTTGAAGACAGATTCTTCCACCAGCAACCACATGTGCAATTCCTTGCATGGTAGGTTTCTGGTGATGTATCAAAGCCTCTGTACAAAACAATGGCAAATTTATTGTTTTCCATCATCATAGTAACATCCCATTCAAATCCAATAACCATCATTTCCCTGCCAAAGTATACATGGGACAAGCAGTGCTTTCAATGGTAAAGTGATTTATTCAAACAGTTGTTGTACACCCATCATATCTCTACACTCTATCATAAAGCTTGAGCTGACCTTCAACTCATTTTAATTTGTGGACCCTGAGGATGTGGGATCGAATGGCAAGGTATTATTCAACATACGCTTAAGCCATTTCTTTTAAATGTACTTCAGAACTATAACTGAGGTTTTGATTTGGGTAGAGTTTCCCTGTGCTTGAAGGCACTTCAGCAAAAACATATTACAGCATAAAACTAAAAACACACAGCTAAAATGGAGTGCCAGATAATTGAGTATAGCACACAAGAACATTTTTTCTGATCATTGCTTGTATTTTTTTATTTTTCTTTTAACTCTGATTGACAAAAATTTAATGCCTGGAGTTTCTGTTTACTAGTCTAGTCATAAGAAAGTATTATATTGGGAGAAACCTTGAGAACCTAAAATTTTTATTTTTATTTTTCAGGCACTAGATTTGTACTGTTTCCTCTGATAAAATGTCATTGGCTTAACCTGTCTTTCTTCCATTTAATCACTTTCAGAGTCTCATTAGACCAAAAGGAAATAAGCCTTAAAACTCAAACCACATGCCACATTCAGAGAACACAACAATAACAACAAAAAACCTACAGGCTGTATTCTTACTTACAACACTGGATGGTATCTCAGTACCAAAATAATAATAATAATAATAAATAAATAAAGGTTTAAAAAATGGTAGAAATACCCTTTTCAAATGGAAAAAATGCATATGATTTCGAGGCTATGGCTCCTATTAATCCATACATAATGGGAATTTTCAAGGATACCACACAAGTGAATTCTTGCCTTACAAGGACTTCCACCCATTTCATTAATAATAAGCCTGTTTTACTTGTAATGTTTTGAAATGAATATAAACTCTACAATGACTACAATAAAGAAAAGCATGCATCATTCATTCTACATGGATAAATAAGTAGGTAGATAGACATAAAACTAATTTTAAAGTTTGACATATCTGAGTAAAACTGGTTATATTATGGGGGAATGCAAGACCCACCCATTTAATGCATTCCTTATTGCAGAACTATACAGAGAACTTATACAAAAACTCCAGCAACATCTGAAAATGCATACCCTGGCATTGATGTGCAAAATTTAGAGGAACATTTAAATGAGCACCCAGTTCAGTTTTGAGCTCATGCCTAAGCCACATAGTTTTACAGAGGCCTCCACTGTTTTATAGTTTCCTTGATCTGTTTTTTTTTTGTTTTTTTTTTTTTTTTTTTCCTGGTTGTCTTTCATTTTTCTCATCTGTTGCTTATGGAACTCTGACAACTGTAAGGAATCTTGGGGCTACTCAATTATTAGAAAAAAAAAAAAATACTTAGTAGTTACCTGACCACGAGAGAACTCAGGAAGGGTGTATTCAGAACCATATATACTTCCATGTTGTATATACTGAGAAGATATCACAATAACAACATATATTAGAATTGCCTGATTTCTATGTTTGTTTGTTTTTTCCTTGTCTTTATTGTTCTGCTCTACTTACCACTTTTGTTCCCTCTGTTCCCTTTCTTTTTTTGTTCCCTTTGTTCCCTGAGACCAACCATTCCCTCAAATTTTGTCTTCACTTAATTTCTGAATAAGGTGTGTAATTTTTTTACGTTCCCATTAATTATTATACAGCATCCCCTTGGATGTGCCAAAGCTGCAAAGTCATTTCTCAGCCATCAAAAGAACTGGCAAATCAAAGTCCAAAGTGAAGTTTAAGATCACTGACATATTAATTCTCTCAGTTTGTAAACTTTTTTAACTTTTTTAACTTTTTTAATTTTTAAACTTTAGATATTATGCGCTGTTAATGTTTTTATCTAAACAACTAGTTACAAAAGATTTGGCGTTAATAATTTCATTCTTAGAATACCAGGGGTAGGGATGCTTCACACTGAATTTTGATATATTTATTTTTACATTAAGGCCTAGATTAATGCTCTTCTTAACTCCTTTTAACATTATTATTATTATTGTAATTGCTATTATTATTATTAATTTAACAATAATATTGTTAATTTATTTGCTCTGAGCAGTTAGGAAAAAAAAGGTCTGTTGGTTGTTGCAATTATGAAGAGATGTTAAAACTTTAAATCAAAAATTTATATTGTTTTCAGGTTTAAAAAGAAAATCAACCCCCCTTGGCCCCCCTAATCACATCCTTATTCAATGTTCCCTACTCCTCTCAGTTACTAATCTTTTCCCAAGCCTCTCTCTGAGGCTTGGTGAGCACCTACTCACTCAGTCTGACACCTTTTTCTCCCTTTCTCTGTACGGGCTTCTTTTGTTTTAATCTGTCAGAGTCACAACTCTGTTCTAAACAATATCTTCTTGCAAACTCATTCAGAGTTGTATCATCACAGTGTGCTTACTGGATGATGACTGCTGTCTGCATCCTATGTCCAAAATGCTAGTGTTGCTGTTTCATGAGACCTGAAAGATCTTTCAGTTGATTTCAATAGGAAAGACTGTCCAGCTTGTGAAACCCTTCCCTTGTTGGATAATACTTCGGCAGTGACTACAGAACCCACCTGCATTGAAGTACCATTGACCCACGCAGACTTTTGAGATCTGGTCTGAACCCTGAAGATTTTATAGTTAGGATAGAACAAGGCTTTATTGGGAAAAGGGGGGGGGGAGAAGGGGGGGGAGGAGGAGGATGGGGGAACACACCATGACTGAGAAGAGCAGATGGCACAAAAAGCAATGCCAGGAATGGATTCACTTTTTTTTTTTTTTTTCTTTTAATAATAAGGATAAAAAAAAAGCTCTATACACATGTATATGTTTATGTGCATGACTATATGTGTAAAGGAAATAAGCATTAACTGTTTTCAAATAAGTATAAATAGATCTATTTTCTGTTGACAATTTCAACAGATATAACACTTTTTGAAGAATATTTAATCTGAAAAAGAATATTTAATTTAAAAAATAATTTATTTAAATAATTTTAATTACAAGAATGATCAGAATATTTCTCTCAATATTTTCAAAATGTGCAAATGACTTTGCTTTAAAAGAGAATTAACTCAAAACAAACAAGGTGCACTCAGCTATTGTTTTCATGTGTTCTAATAAAATATTATTTCACCAGTAAAAGTTCGAGATAGGATTTAGGCACTAGGTGGAGGGTGAGGGAGAAGGCAGGCTAATTTAGCAGGACACATCACTGCTGTGTTCTTTAGGGCAGGCATCATTTCATGTACAAGGCAAAATGTCAATAGAAACATGTTACTATGCCACATTACACAGGAGATCTAAGAGGTTTAGAGCCCCAGAATGTTTGGTATTCCTTTTAAGCCTGCAGCTCCAAAAAAAAAAAAGTTCTAAATCCCCCATGTTTATTTGAATAGATGTTGGCAGGATAATTAAATGCTCCCTTCAAACATCCTGTTGGAAATATTAAACAGTAATTACCTTCCTCAACTTGTTCCTTTTGTGAGAAGGGGAGCCACCTGACTGCCAGCTTTCGTTTGCCCTGACACAGATGCAAAAGCTCTGCTGCCTTTCTGATCTGTTCACACACTTTCTTCCCATGAGAAAGTAAGCACTGACTGAAATACGGTATTTTCTCCCAACTTGCACACACAACTGCTGCTTGTTTCAGAAAGATGTGGACTAATTTGAGCAACCTCTCCAAAGGCCCTCCAAACAGAAATGTCTTTCATAAGTTTCCGGGTCAGCAGCCCTTAGTAACCCAGGATGACTATTCTAGTCCTGGAGGCACTGAAATAGTTCCATATAAATAGAAACAGTTTCTGTATCACATTGTTGCCTCAAGCACCCATTCAACACCTCCTTGCACATTAAAATATCTCTCCATGACACAACTTTACACAAAAGAATGTCTTTGCCCATATGGTGTCTCTCTGATTTGTTGATTTTCTTTAGTCTGATCCTCTCACTTGCTGAAGCATTTATATCTTCTTGTGCGATGAAACTTTAAATGGTCAGCACAAATAATGCATACAGAAGCTTTCTTCTCTTCTACTGTTTGCCAGCAGATGCTAACCATCCCCTGTGCTTCGTGAAGTATTTCTATTGTGTGGAGCTCTTGGTAGAAGAAAAACAGTATCAGAAGTTTCTACACAAATATTTTCCCTTCCCTTCCCTTCCCTTCCCTTCCCTTCCCTTCCCTTCCCTTCCCTTCCCTTCCCTTCCCTTCCCTTCCCTTCCCTTCCCTTCCCTTCCCTTCCCTTCCCTTCCCTTCCCTTCCCTTCCCTTCCCTTCCCTTCCCTTCCCTTCCCTTCCCTCACAGACTGATTCTACTGCATCGTTATAACAGTACTTTCCCTTAAGGATTTTGGGTCTAGTCCAATGTTCTTGGAGGTCAACATAATTCTTTTCAGTGACTTCTATGGACTTTTGACATACTGCATGCATTATTTGCTGTTCCAAAAGTATTTAGTACGTATACATGGCTGCTGTGGTTAGAAAGAATGGCAGACAAAATGGTGGGAAAGAGGCTCTGCATTTTCAAATTAAGATAACTGTAACTAATCAGTCCAACATTTCTGTCCTTCTCTTAGTCCCCTTTTCCTTCCCATCTAACTCACTAGACTCAATTGAGATTGAAGGGAATATTGCCATTTTGTTCAATACTGAATCTGGTGTTCATTCATCATCTAAATATAAGCATTGTAAACAGTTTATAAACCAGCATGAAAATAGTTCAACAATCCTTAAAGGTGTTATCAATATGCTTTGATTTCCTATGTGTGCTGATTTTTGAATCAGTATCCAAAGCCTACTATCTAAAGCCTCTGCTTGTTAATAATGGAGTAAGTCAGGCAGGATAGGATGTTCATACCAGAAGGTACAAATGCAAGTAGAAACAGATCCTTCTGAATGAAATTGTCTTCTCATAAGATTTCAGCACAATTTTTGAAAAACTGCATTTTCCAAAGCACCTAAGAAACAGGAGCCAATCATTTGATTATTTCTTTACTGGACATTTGGAAAAATATTTTCTCTTACAGGGAAGTAGTGAAAATCCTTTTTTTTTTTTTTTTTAATTAACCAAGCAGAATCCCTGTTCTAAACTTCCATAACTAAGGAAAACTGAGCCCCAAAAAGTCATAGTGTACCTTACCCAACTAGCTAAAGTTAATTTCTCAGTTCTCTTCTGCATCAACTAATAATCATGAGTTCACATAAAAAGCACCGTTTTTAGTTTCATATCTTTATCCTCACCATTAAGTTGGACATACAAGTATTACACTGCCATAATAAACGTGTGAAGGTAGGCTCTACCTCTGGAGGTTTTCAAAAACACCAAATTTTTGCTTTGATCACAGTTCAGGATGAAGTTGTAAGGCTTCTAGTTGTGCCTAGCCATTTATATCCCACCCACTTTTTTCATTTTATGATCTCAATCTAAAATATTGCAAGCAGATAAACCTTTATCATAGTAAATCCACCAGTTAGCTGATGCTCTTATAGAAATCAAATAAATACTCTCCTTGCTTGTTTAAAACATCTTCCTGCTCTCCAGAAAATATACTCCAAGAGGGTGTGTTCATGTGAGTGACAGAAGTGAATCAGTTTCCACATCAAGTCACAACAAAATTCTACTTGATGAAAATAAATAGTGTTTGTTTTCAGGAGCAAAGACAAAATAACTTCAAAATTCAGTGCCATCTTTTTGTTTAATCCTACTGTCAAAACTATGAAAGAGAAACTGGGCAGCTAGATGGTCAAGTCTCTCAGCAGTATATTTTTAGGACTGTGAATCTGTCTGTGCAAAAAATAATAATAAAAATGAATTTTTTAAAATATATATATACATTTTATATTATTCAGTAAAACAAACAATTCAGGTTAAACCAAAGAAACTTAAAAATATATGTATTACAAAAAGGAAATGTTAAAATCACATTATTTCTTTTCAATGCTTCATTCATGCCCAGTGAAATGCTCCTTGAGAAAAATCAAGAAAAGAGGATGGATTAATGAGTCTGTTGATCTTTGTTACCTCATCTGTCTGCAGTTAGAGAATTCACTGGGGTGTGTAACATCCTTCTTCCTCATATCTTGCAGTTGAAAGTGCTAACTACAAGCCTTAAAGCTCCAATTCCTTTTGTTGGACAGGCTACTTTTTGCATGGAACAGTAAAATTTTATTGTGCCTGGCATCAAAGAGGCAATAAAGACTCCATAGCCTGACTGGCTTCCTATAAGACATGTTGGTGCCTGTTGTTCAAATTTCTGCCAGGAATCAATGTCTGTCTTGTCCAGAAAATATTTGGCTATTCCATATAAAAAAGAATTCTGAGAATGAATGAAGGAAACATACCCTACTAACCACCAGCCAGTGTGACTGAACCAGTCATCAGCAAGATGGAAGATAAGGGGTCAAATCCTTTTCTGAAAAGACAAAGCTGAATCTCTGCTCTTGTTCTATCTCTTTCCCCCAGAGTGGGGGGAGATAAACAAATATTAAATGGTTCAATTCAGACAAACTTTTCAAAAAGTTTTATGTTCATTGCAATCATATTTCTGGTGAATTTAATGCTGGCAAAAACTAGCTTTTATTTAAAAAAAAAAAAAAAAAAGTTTTTAGTTTTTTAAAAACTAGGTTTTGTAAGGTATTTCTGTTGATTAGAAAATTAATAAGTTTAGCTGCTTCCTAGTACACAGTATTTAAATTAATAGTATACCTTATAGGCTTACAGGCAAAAATAATTGATGTAACAACCAAGAAGTAATTAGTAAGCCATTGTTAAAGATTTATCTGTTGCAGTCTGAAATAGCTATAACAACTTAAATGACATGATTTTCTGTATTTTTACAAGCTTTTAAAATCTTCTTGGCTTTTGAGTTAGGATGTAGAGTCAGAAGTATGTATATCAGAGATATATCATAAAATTCAGAATCATCACTAAAATGTCTGTTTTGCAATACAGAGTGGCACAACACAGAAAATAACAGTGGGACTTCTGAAATAGTTTTAAATGCTTCCAAATACTTTCCTTGTTAGAAAGAAAAATGTTAGAAGGGATTATAAAGATTAAAAGATGGTCAAGAAGGAAAGGGCAGTGTGAGAGTATTCACAAAATAGGTGACAACAGCAGGGTTTATATTACTGGTTCTGTATAAAAGAGATTTGTGTGATGATAAAGGCTCTGATAGACTTTCTATTGTGTAAAATAATGTTGAATAGCATAAAAAAGAATGGAAAAAATCTTTTCATGGAACATTTAGCCAAGTAGTGTGTTTTTTGCCCTAGGAGATCATCAAAGCAAACACTACTGTTGATTTTAAGAAAAATCTTGATAACTTTATTATGCATAGTATTACTTGTATTTTAATATGCACTTTAAGATAATAATGAAGATAAAACAATATTGTGCTTGTGGCTTAAACTATTATTAGCAGCTTCAAGAAGGGAAATTTTGCTAGTGATAATGTATCAAATAGTTACTTAATTGTATTTATTTTATTCTTCTGAAACACTTGGGGTGGGCTACTAGTTTAAGGGAAAAAAAAATGTTGCTTTCTTCCTTTTGGTTCTCTTTACTTCAGTGAGAGTACTTATATTATTTGTTTAAATATAGCCTAGAACCTTAGATCCCAAACTATTTACTAAGGATTTATATTCGTATTAAGGCTTTGAAGGGACTGACAGCATTTGTTTATCTTCACTGAAGAGTATTAATTCCCCCTGCAAGATTTGTCTCACCTGTCATTAGCAATCTAAAATTTTGGGAGATGTTCATATGTAGTTGTTAAATCTTCTCCTATAATCAGTGGTAAAGAATATCCACTTTCAGAGTGATGCAGCCCATTTTAAGAGAGATATGCAATATATAAGGGATGCATTGCCCTCTGGGTGAACCTCACTGATTTCCAAACGCCTCACTTGCCAGCTACCTAGCAAGTCACTGAATGGCTTAACAGCATGTGTCCTTAATGGACAGTTGTGCCAGGCGATTGGTGGGCCAACAAAGACGATGTTGTACCATGTACCCAATGGTGTTAGAAGAATGACAGGCATATAAAAGGCCTGCAATGTGGTTAAAAGAACATTGAATAATATCAGAATAAGTGTTACTGTAGTAATTATTATAGGCAGTCCTTGTCTCCCTTTTACTGAATAGCAGACATGAATTCCAAAGCGACATTTACCTCTCCTAGTTTAATCTCTTGCATAAAACAGAGGAACAGAAGGCAGGATGGACCATTTACTTCTTTCCAGAAGTAAGGAATCAAAGAGAACCCTTTATGAACCAGAAGAGGCCACAGACCTTCTACTTCATGCTCCCCCTAAACACCAAAATACATCAGGATCATGTACTAAGTTTAAGACCCCTTTAACCACATGTTTAGATGGAAGTTACCTGGTTAAAGCACAGCATTGACTATCTGAGCTCAAGGTAAAGTCTTCAAAAGTTAAAGAATACAATTCTTCTCCTGTCCCCACTTCTAACCCACCTCACTGCTAGGAAAGTGCTCTTCATTTGAATTTGCCAAGATTCAGCTTCCAGCTGCTAACTTCCAGGAAGGCTATTGTAGTTTCTCCGTTAGAAACAAAGAGCCCTTTAAACTTAGTTTTTTTGTTTGTTTGTTTGTTTGTTTTGTCTCTCCATTGTTATTCCATTGTTATCAAACCACCACTTAGCAGTCTTTTTCGCAAGGGGTGTGTCAATACCAACTTCACTGGGAACAGGATTGAGTTGTTAATTTCAGACCAGTCACTGAAAATATTTTTCTTATCAGTAGATTTGCTCCATCACATGCACATGTTTGCTTATTATTGTTGGGCTGCTCACATGCTGGGCTGTGGATTGACACTGTTTGTTTTTGTTTTGTAGAAGAAAGGAGTTCTGAATCATTTGGGGATGGGAGCCCCCCCATGCAAATTATAGCACAAATTTCTTAAGCAGAGGGGAAGAAAAAAATAACAAAAATTAAATCTGTGTACAGTATGAGCATCTTTTTTATGTCTATGCTTTATCTGATTTCACCTGAGCCAAACAATTCAGAATGGTGGACCAGTATTTATCTTTGGAAAACACTAATGAAGTCATGTATTTAAAAATAAGTCTGTTTCTCTGTTTTTAAGTTTGTAAACACTGACTTGAATTGTGCCTAAATGTGCCAAGCTGGCACATCAGAGATAACCAGAAATTATACTTCTGACTCCAGTTAGCAGATAAATGGCAGATTATTAAATATGATCTTTACTACAAAGGAGTTAATGCCTCTTAGAAAAGTAACTAGACACTCATTTAGAGCTCAGGAGTACCATTCTTTTTTACTTTACATTGGGATAGCAATTAATAAAGTGCTAGCTTTTCACACATTATAACAAATTACTTTCTTCCAAGCTAAATTAAAGGTAATATTTCTGTTAATGACACTTTATAGGTGTCTAATTTAACCAGTGTGAGAATGATGACCTTAAAGCATTCATGTAAAGATTTAAACAGGAGAAAATGAGACTGTTATAATACTTAATTTCATTCCAGTCTTTTCTGCTGCCACACATAGTCAAAATCCATTCAAGCATTTTTATAACTATGCAAGTGTTATGTGATTTATATATATATATGTTATATATATATATGCTTTATATATATATATATATTTGGTTTTGTTTTCTAGGAAAGGAAGTCTCTCTTTTTCCTTTTGCTTTTCTTATAGTACTTAGTCCATATTTATTTCTTTGGTAGGATGAATACCTAATCCTACAGAATGAGAGAACAAGGTGAGGGAGCTGGACATCCTGTTGATTCAGCTCAGCTCACACACTGCAATCTACAGAAACCATCTGGATAAGATTGCAAAACAAAGTGTTACCTTACAAGCCGTATCTTCCCAGCAATTCTAAAGTCTAACCTCTGTGAAATGAATTGTGCAGACTGATGAGACTCATCAGCAGTATTAGTGGTAGCTGTGTTGACAGCATCACCTGAGACAGCTGTCTTTCAGGCTTTGGATAGAATATACACCAGGGGAACAAAAACAGGTGAAACTTCTGGCAATTCCATGAAACTGTGTTATGCTTAGAAGCATGTATATGAGAAGTGCAGCATGAGATCAATGCACTGATCAGTGCACTGATCAGTGAAATTAAGAAGTTACCTTTTAGAGAAGTTCCATGACAATTATTTTGATAGGGTAACATTCCAGATTTTGATTTATTTTTATCATTATAGCAATATAATTATAGTGGATTCCTAATACACCTATTATAGTAGCAATATAATTATAGTGGACACCGTCCAGGTTCCAAACCAGCATGGCAGGGGAGTTGGAATTAGATGATCTTCAAAACCCTTCCAACCCAAATCATTCTGTGATTCTATGATTATTATTATTTTGCTATCTAATTCCAAAGAATGTTTTACTTACCTATAGTGCCAATATAATAAACCAGGGCAGGACTACAATAGTTAAAGTATTAACATCTCTTTTTTTTTAACTTCATTGAGATACGTGATCAGGTAAAGCAGAATAAACAAAGGGAATACTGGAGCACACAGGAGAAATGTGAGAAAATCTACAGGAGAAAATCTACAAACAGATCCCCTTGGTGAGCTGGAAGGAAAGGGAATTAGTTTATTCTGTTCCCTTTATACCTTCACTGTATGTAAGCTTTTATCCAAATATTTGTTATGCTTTTTCCTCTCCAAGAATACCTGTTCTGTGTTCCCTTCCCATGTTTGTATTACTGGATTTTTAAGATTCTAAGGATAAATAACCACTTATTATTTGCATGGCTGAAAGCAAATGTGGGCAGAAAAGATTACCAGGTTCTAACAGGGCAATATAATTAGTTCAGTGAAACTACTTGCTACTGCATTATCCTTCTATGAATTATTTTGAGAATTGAGAAAGATTTTTTTTTAACTTTTCTGCCAGCATTAGAAGTAAAGACAATCCAGCAAAGTGGTGCAGGATTCTGATATAGAATATAAAGAAAGATTAAAAGGAAACTAGTTGACTTATTCAAAGATTCAAGATTTCACTGGCACCTGTTTCCAGGAGAAAGCAATACTTAATACAGTTTTGTCAGTTTGCTTAAGTACCTTGCCTTACATGTATGTTTTCTTAAGAAGAAATAGAAAAGCAGAAAAAGAAGGAAAATGAGATAACCCTCCCCCACCCACCAGTTCTAGAACAGACTGAAATGCCTCAGCTCTGTTCATAATGATTTCACTGACAATGCCTAGCTAGCGGAGCTCTTGTATGAAATGGCACATAACCTACAAATTGGGCAAACAGAGTGGTTTGTTTTTAATGTAATCATGAAAAAATCCCATAGTTGTAAAATTTTGATGGAAGAGTAGATGTAGATAGAAACTTGCAAAAAGGTCTCGAACATTTGGATCCTGGATTTTGGACTGATCTCCCTCTGGCAAAGGGAGCCAATGACAAAGTCCAGAAAATGTAGCTGCTCTGACAGAAAAGTCAAGAATTTATGTAGAATTGTAGAATTTATTGTAGAGTGCTAAAAATAAAATAAAACAAAACAAAACAAAAAAGTTAAAAACTATAAATACTCTTCTTAGTTTTTCTGAGACTCTTATATCATTTAGAGAAATTAGTCTAATCTATAGCTATTCCCCCTCTCAGATCAAGAATATTACCTATGGAAACAAGAGCCAAATAATCCCTTGGATCATGTGAGTTGCTTGTCTCTTTATCTCCTTTCATCACCCCAAACATTTAAACTTAGGGGTGAATTTGAACTAAATCTATTACCTAATAAGAGATTTTAAAAAAATAAATAAATCTGAAATTCCTGTAAAAATGATGAAAATATATAGCTGGATATACTTTGTATTAATTCCTCCCTATGGAAAAGGACTTAGTCTGATGGTGAAATGTTTGACTTTAAACTCGGGAATATAACAATGTGAAAGCACCAAATGAGAGCTCACCCCTTGCCTCTTGCCTATCCTTAAGCTATTTTGACCTCTCCAGTGTCTACTCAAGGGTAAGGTCATGCAGAAGCTTTAGTACTGTTCTTTCAAAGTCATTTAGCCATGTGATAGAATACCTAGAAACAAAGCTTCACTGTTTCCAGTGCCCGGGAAACAGTTTTCTTTGGTTTGGAACTATTTCTTGGACTAAACTGAATGAAACCATGTGATCAATTACATTCTAAATACGTAAATGCATAAACTACCGATTACTACTGCTTCAGAAGTACTTTTTGGGGTTGACAGAAAAAAAAAGTAAATTAACAGTTTGGGGCCTGAGCATGATTCTGTGATCCATATGCAAATGGTGGATGTAATTCATTACATTTATTTGTAGCCATCTCAAGTCATCTGGTTCAGGTGTATATAGACACCCATGTATTTGTAAGATCAGTAGTTTAACACTTATAAACAAACAAACAAACAAAAGAGATGTTTGGGGTGTGATTCCCATTTCCCATTTAGAAATCAAAGAGGTCTTTGCTAAAATGTATTGCCCCCTATAGATACGGATTGAATTTCTGTGTCTCAAAATTCTGTGTGTTTCAAAATCTGAGAAGGGAGGCTACATTTTCTTCCCAGATGTAAATGCAGACATTTCTACATATTAGCAGATAAACGTCATGTCAAGACTTTCATCTTCATGGGCTCTTCTTTATAGGTATAAAAACTAGGTTTCATGGCATTCCCCATTCACCTCTTTTTTACCCCAGTATCTCTAGTTTTCTGTGGATATTTCGTTTTTTTTTGTTTGTTTTTGGTTTTGTTTTTCAAAGAAAGGGAGAAGATATTAGCTCTAGTTCCTGTCCCAGGGCCAGACAATTTTTCCCTCTTTTCCATAAAGATTTTTATGGAAATGTGATGTCTCCTGCCCAAAAATATGATCTAGGGAGACCCTAGGAGACATACTACCAATAATAGAGAATGTTATCGCCCACCCTGGAAAAGACTGTTCATTTTCTTAAATTCATTCTCCTTTTCCCTTTGAACAGGGAAACCTGAGAAGTTGCTTTGTCTGCCTACAAGTCCTTATTCCTCATTAGATCAACCTATGTATTGCACAAAAGCAACTGGGAAAATAACCTGTACTTTAACATATTGAAAAGACATTATTTTCCTTCCCAAAAGTATCATATTTTAAAATGCCCTAAAAATAGCAGCTATTCTATTATGCTTGCTTATGAATATATGAAATAAAAGACCAACTGCAGTGGTTAGTTTTGGAATCTTTACATACACAAAGTAGATGTTTTCCTAATTCACAGGGAAGTATTTTTGTAACTAAATACTACTTTAATAAGTCATCTGGTTCAGGTCTAGAAAGTGCAGTTGGAACTGTCAGCTAATGCTACTTAAGAGCACTTGAAGGTTCAATGGATTATTCAAAAAGGCAGTGAATTCTTCCTGGAGCAGCTTGTTCATGACTCCCATCTAATTTTTCAGAAATAAAGTTTACAGAATTTAGCAGTCTTTTTCTCTAAGTGCATAGTTGACACTGTTAAAGTTAGAAATGTAGTCTGAGAGGGTTTTTTTTGTTAAAAGGATACTCAGCTGTATACTCAGGCTGTGTCCCTGGGACCAAAGCAGACAGTCTTAGTTGTTTAAATACATTCCTGACATAACATTGGCAATTGCAAACATTCACTTGAAAAAGTCTATGAATTTCAGAATCTGCCAGAGCAATACAAATGTCCAGTCTTCAAAGGGGCTAAAGTGCATTTAGACAAGTGAATTGAATATGCCTGATACCATTTTCTGGTCCTGAGACCAAATGACACAGAATGGTCTACGTTCATACAATTAAAGCTAATTGCCCTTTTAAATGCTGTTTTCACACCCCAAATGGCTATGGTCTTTGGGCCTATTCTAACTCCCCAGTTATTAAGAATATCACTAGTATGCCGAGGTGAAATATCTGATTGTTCTGACTAGCATTATGGGACAGATTTCAGTATCCAGAAATCCACTTTTAATTTATACTGAAGACACAACTACAGATCTTTCTTGGTCAGAGCCTAGGCAGCCTGGACTTGCTAACTCCACTTTTCATAAATGGGAGGTTTGCATTCTTCTTTGTTAGTATGGGTAACATTTGTGATTTGACAAGAAAGCATTTTATGAATACAATTAATAAATTAAGATCCAACATGTTCACAATGTAGCATTAATGAATAATGCCTTCCAGGAGAAAAGAAGGCTACAAAGTAAAATTAATGGGGGGGGGGAGAGGAATCTATTTCTTTCCCTTTTTACCCCTTTCCCGTTTGTGTTGTACTATCTCAATATCAGTAGCAATTCCTTTTCATGTCCTAATGTACTTATTTATGTCCTAATTATTTCATACATTTCCTAATGACTTGCTGCATTTTTATTACAGAGGTTCAGGTGCTGACTTTGAACTATTTTCATATATATTGGCATGTTGCCTTCCATTTTATCTGTCCAGTGGAAGAGAGGTATGGTCTCACTTGACTGGGGTATTCACGAAGATTTCTGTAGCCCTCAGGAAGCCAGGTCTCTTGAATATACTAGGTAGGGACAAACATATAGACTTTTCCTCTTCTCAACAACTGATTTTGTTTTCCTCAAATTTATTACATGTAAAAACATTTTGTAATAATATTTAAGAACTATAATATCAGTTGCATTAGATGATCACAGTGGTTTATTCTAGATTCAAAATTAGAGTCTTTGGGATAGATCACTAAGAGAATCTGGAAGAAAAATTATGCTGTCCTCCCCCAGCAGAGATAAATCTACATTACAATCAATGGTGTGATTCAGCAGAGGAAGGCGAATAATCTGCTTTGACTAGCAGCAGAAAAAGCATTACACAGCAAAGTCTTATTTCCACAGATATGGAGGTTTCCTGGGGTGGAAGACAGATACTTAGAAAAATCTACCTTTACAAAGAGAGATTACTATTCTATTGTTTTAGAATAGACATATAGTCTCTCTCTATATATATTTATATATATTAATTCTCAGAAAAGAGGTTGGTTTCTATAGCTTACAATATTATTTTCATAAAATACTAATAGTAATAATAATTTCATACTGTGACAGAGGAAGACAAAAAGTAATGCCAAAGGGCCAAAAGTTATTCCTAGATATATAGTCAGGGGAAGAGGTTCTTCTGTTTGTTACCTGCACAAATCTACTTGTCTGCACTTTACAGTTCTCTTGAATTTACAGTTTTAAACGGATGGTGTCGAACTGTGCAGAACTCAAAGAAAAGCTGAGGGTGAAAGCTATGTATTGTTGTGGAAAGCTTCAGAGAACTAATTAAATTCCAGAGGTTGTAATGACTTGTTTGGACACACTGTGTCATGGGAAGCTCCAAATTTACAATGAGGGCTATAAAACAACATCTAAAAACAACACAAAGGTTTGAAGTTAATTCAGGGTACATTCAGAAAATAAATAAAATCCTTATTTATTTATTTATTTATTAACTATGCATGTAATTGTTATAACTGAATGAAATAATTCTTCAATGGCAACAGTGGATTGCCTGTCACTAGAATTTCATTACTAAGTATTTTTTTGTTTGTTTGTTTGTTTGTTTGTTTGCTTTTGCTGTTTGCTTTTTTGTTTGTTTGTGTTCCCTTAGTTTCTCACAGGGCCTAATCTGATATTTGTTCTTTCTCATTTCATGATTCATGATTTATGAAAAATCACTTAACAGTCAATCAAACAAAACTCAGTTATTCATTACATTTGTTGTTGTTGTTGTTGAAAAATATCTTAGAGTGATGGAGTATCTACATCTTTTGTTGAAAATGTATCTTTAAGTCTCATTTTCCTTTCATTTGTATTCATGCCAATTTGAATATAGTAAAAACAGATGTTAAAGGGCTGGAATTTGTGTTTGATGTGAAAACGGGCCAAAAAATCTCCTAACAATGAAAATGGCATTCATTAATATTTGCCAAAATTGTTGACCTACACTTGCTACTGTTTGACTCAATTTATTAATAACTGACAAGCACTCTAGCAAGGTTGTTTTGGCAAGAATGAAACAAAGGAAATGAGCCAGAACAAGTGTAATCAAGAAATGTAAATAAACTTTAGGATAAAAACATGGTATGTTTGAACTTAGTGTGAAATATTGTCAGTTTCCTCCAGGAACTCTGCAGGTGGAGGAAGAAACACCAAGATCTTCCATGGAAAGGCAGGAAAAAGAAAGACAAGTCTTCACAGGGAAACAATGGGATCATCTCACCCACTCTATCAAACTCATGTCATTGTAAATGGCTCAGCACTGTGTTCTGACATTTAGAAGTTACAGACTTTCTTCTGTATTTTCAATTAAAAGGATTTTAGACTCTAGTACATAGAGTTCTGCAGACACTGTTTTGCAGTGATTTCATTTAAATGTCCCTGTGATGACTTTGTGGGATTCAGCCATTAGTGACTGCATTTAAAGGCAAAGATGTTGCAAGAGGGCTGGGTCCTTAGCCCAAGGCATGAACTATTCTTATTCACCATGATTTGGTCCAGATTTACTAAGATCTGGAAGCACTCCCTGACAGCTTGTTGGTCTCATACTCACATTCATCTATCTGAATTTCTTACGATTCCACAAGTACAGAAATTCTGAATTTTTGAAGCTTGTGTTAATGTACAGAGTTTTGTAGCTGGTAGCTAGCTGTAGTAAGTTTTCTGGCTGTTGTAGTCTTTAATTTACTTTCATTTGTAACTTTTCCTACACCAGAATGATATCACTCCAAAGTCCTCCTCTGCCCATGACTTACATCTCTCACTCCCTTTTGATCTGGAGAGTTGGCTTGCAATGTACAACCTGGTAACAGCTAGCTCAAAAATTCAATGCAAAGGACAGGTACCAACCCATATGGGTTTTTGTGCTTGTGACGAACTGATTAATATAAGACCTGTTCATAAACTCACACGTCTGAGTAGTTGGGCCAGCAATACCTCTGACTTCAGTGTCATTCTCTCTGTAGGTAATGCAACGTGGAAAGGGTTCCAAAGAGGTTTTGTAAGTGTCATAGTGGAACCCATTAAAAAATAGCCTGATATTCTTTAACATCTTATCTGTTCAGCATGTTTATAGTACCAAATAAAATGAGCCAACTCTCTGTTCCTGAGGTCAGCTAATGTGGCATAACTCAAATTCCTATTCTCTCATCATCACCCCAAAATGAGGCCACATCCAAAGTACCTTCTGGGACAGACATGCCCCAAACCAAGGCACTGTGGAGGAATGCTTGCTGGTCTTCTTCAAACTCTGCCAGGAACTCTCTTTCTTTGATGTGTATGGATCAAACACTCCCCAGCTTGAATCACCTGTGGCTCTAACAGGCAGTAGAACAGAGCTAGTGTAGCTCTTGCAAACACACAAGGGCACAGTGTGCAACATGGATAGAAATTCAGTGTAAGGATGACACTGTATGGATGAGTTTCACCAAACAAATTGATACTCATTCAGATATTAATTTGTTTGCTGGTATCCCAGCTCTGACTTCATTCTGGAGCATTTCAAAAGTACAGATAATTTATCAAGTTCATTTTGGTTATTGGAGGAATGTAGAGAGGTAACACTGAATGTGAACACCAATTCACAGCTGTTCCAGGCAGACAGTCAAATAGGGATAGAAAGGTGATTCCTACAGCATGTGTCTTTTGGAGCTCCTCCACTACAAATATTTCTCACAGTGCAATGAGAAACAATTTTAAAAAACCACTGAAGTTTAAACATATACTCTACAACAGACTGATATTGAGATTAGAATTAAGGAAAGTTGGAAACTATAATCATTTAAACACAATTTATAAGCCTAATTTCCTGCATGTCACTCCCAGATAATAAATACTTTTCTTTTGGCTTGGAAAAGCTGTGGAAAAAAAAAAAAAAAAAAAAAAAAAAAAAAGTTAATTTAAGGCTCATTAGTTTATTTTTAGTAGCTTAAGATCTGAGGGATTTGAAAACATTTCCCTTTTCTAATAGAACATGCCTTCCTGTATATCAAGGATGTCCACTGACCTCACTCCCTCCTGGAAGGTGCCACTGATCCATGACAGAAATCCTGTGAGGGCTTTGAAAGCTAAATAGGAACCAGAAAAAAAGTATTATCATGCTTAGCTGATTATAACATTGGAAATAAAGTTCAACTGTGAGTTTGGGGGGAGAAAGAGTAGTGCCTGAAACAAACAAGCATTTCCTGTGTTTGCCTGGAAGAAGCCAATCTTCCCTCTGCTTATATAATAAGAACTTTACTAGCTAATTTGCCAGTAGCTGAAAGGGATTTCTGTTTTTAGCTCTGGGTCTGTGGCAACTGTTTTGTTTTAAATGAAAATTAAATGGGAACATACAGCTAAAAAACCGTTGAGCCATAATTGAAGTGCATTAATGGTAATTACTTCTTTCTTTCACTCATCATTTTGACAGAGAAATCCATTACTCCTCCATTTCCATGTTTCCACAAATTACTCTTCCCTGTGGATGTGCAGTGACTGAAGGAAATCATGGCTTTGTTCTATAAATTTCTCTTCCATGCAGTCCTGTTCTCCTAGCATTCCCTGGGAATAGAACCAAAAATACCAATAAAATGTAATAAATAAATAAAAATACTACTTTGATAGCAATAAAAGGAAAACAAGCATCAAGTACTGGAGTTAATGCCAGTTACTGGAGATGTAACATGCTTGGTTTTACTTATGGCTATATAATAATAGCGCTAATTTATTTCAAACTGCTTATCTTGTTAGTAAGATACATTTCCTGAGAAGGTAATTTCACCTGGTAAGAACCTTTTATGGGTCCTATCAGTTTGAAACACAGCATTTTCATTTCTTTGCTCAAGATTTTTTCAAATGTGTTGTGGCAGTCAAGCAAACTGAATTACCCCCATAGATCCAAGACAGTCCCTTCAGTTCTTGATTGATGAACTTTATTGTACTTTATTTATTTTCTTATATATAAGAAAACGCTTATAAAAGTTGTAGAAAATGTCTCTATTCGGAACTATCTATTTTGTAGATCGAAGGAATCTGTAACCAAAACAGTTTTCCCTGCACTGTGGCTGAGAATATGTGAGAAGAATCTTACATGAGAACTAACTGGACATTTTGCTTTGAAGTGGCTCTCAGGATACGAGCACTGCCACTTGGAGACATTTCCACTCTTGTGTCAGAGACTACATATGGCAGAAGCCAACAGCAACTTCTTCATTTGCATTTGAGGTTGCTTTAAAACGTTTTGTATTAAGGTAGCAATAAAATGATAACTATTTCTGAAATCATTGCATAAAGAAATAGATTAACTATAAAAGATATTTTGTGGATAATCATTCATTTATTCATTTAATCAATTAAGCATGTATTTAAATGCTTTATACACTTTATTAATTTATTTAAAGATAATCACAAAACTTTAAAATTAAAAATATTTATAATAATATCACCTCAAAACATCATATGACCATTAGTTTTTTCTAGGTCTGTAGTGAAGAGCTCCAGAAGGCAAAGGTCTTCCCTTTGCCATGGATGTTCCTTTATTTTTACACATTTCAGCAATGCCAATTCTACAATGACAAATAGGAGGTGTTGACTTTATGTCATCAAAGGTACACTGTGTTTGTTCCTATACCTAAGGTTATATAGTTCCATAATTTGTCATCTTGAAACTAACTTTAGATAGAAGATGGAAAACAGATACATAGATAGACACTAAGAGGCATTCTGAAAAACAGAAGTGAGGCTGAGTTTTTTGGATGATTATTTGATGAGTTTTATTTTACTTGAATAGGAAATAAATGTTTAAGACTGGTACAAAATGTGTCACTTAGATACAGTTTATATGCTTGCTCTTAGTCTTCCTGTTGTAAGAGACAATTCTTTGACTTTGATTTTTGCTATCTGAAACTGACGGTCTTGCACAACCAAATTTAGTTGTGAAGTATTTCCCTGTAAATGTCTACAAAGATTGGCATTGTATGTTACTGGTGAAGTAATATATGTTTGTGTTTGTGTTTGTGTTTATGTTTAATTATTTTATTTATATTTATTTAATGCAGCTCAATCATTGCATCAATGTTGACTCAGAGAACAAATACATAACATTTCACTTTTTTCTTGTTTCTTTTTTTTTTCTTGTAATATAGGGGACCAATATTGTGGGATGCTTTCTATCAAGATAATTCTCTGTTTCCACAGGTCTCCTATGCACCTGGTTCAGGAGCTCTGAACTGTTCAGCTAGATCAGACATCTACTTTTAGCTGCTGTTACCAGAGGTGGAAACAACTCTGAGCCAAAATATGGACCACTTAATTGCCTGGTATAAGGTTGCACCACTTCACACTGGTGAATGTGCCAGACTAGACTCTATTTGTAAATGTTCAATTACTTTTAGTACAGGTTTGTTTCAGTTTATAAAAGTATAACTAGATAGATGTTTTGTACCTTATCTTTGTACCTTTTCTTTGTATCTTATCTTTGGGTCTACACATGGGTTTAAGCATGGGTTTTGTGTGCATTACTCTGCTCACATACACATCAACGTTGTCGTTGTATCTACAGTAAAAGAGCAAATGGCAACAGATGGCTGAATTCATTCTTCTTCAACTTCTCTCTTAAAAATTGAGTTCTTGTATAGATGGAGTCAGTTGCCCTATGTGAATTGTCGGATTAATACAATTTGCTTTGGGGAGCTGTGTGGTGGAGATTACCAGTTTGTTGAGAGCTTTCCTGGGTAAACCTGGTAGGTGATCTTGGGCATAAGCATAGTGTGGGTGGCACTACAGCACCTGAGTCCTGCTGAAGAGTTAGACCCTGAAAAATCTTGAAGTGTGTTTTAGCAGTTTAGGTGCTAAAACCTAACCTCAGGTTATTTAGTTCCAAAAGTGACAAGGGTATTTACAAATTCTTAAGGGAATCAAGGGAAATTGCATCAAGGGAAGATGCACTAAATCCAAATCTTGGTGTTTTTGTTTGTTTGTTTGTTTTGTCATTTTTTCTTGTTGTTGTTGCTGTTTGTTTGCTGTTTTGAGGGTGGTGGTGCTGCTGCTTTTTTGGGTAAGTCCTCCAAATGTCTTTCAAAATATTTTGGTATCTAAATGTTTCTATACATCTGACTACAAATTTCTGAAGTGTGTTCTCCCAGTGACAATGGCAAAGCTAATGATTTAGTGGAGCTTGACTAAGCCATCACACAGCAAGTATCCTGTTTCCCATATGTACATACCAGGAAAGACACGTTTCTTTCTTGTGACATATAATAAAGATGATTTTCCTTCTTTAAGAGAGAAACATTATTAATATTTCCCTGTATATTCACAGATATAAATAGAGATGTGATTCTATCACAGATTTCCTCTTTTACATTGTGCCTCCTTGTCTTACACATCTTTTTCCTCACCTACTGCAGTTCCTACAGGAAACAAATGTCCTCCCACAGTCACCCACACTCCTTCTGTCCCACCAAACAATGCAAGCTGGATTACACAATTACATGAATCAAACAGATAAATAAATAAATGAGCTGCAACTTTTTTGGTTTTTATGTGCACAGAACAATGTATACTGAGTGCAGTTGAGTGAGAAGGGACAGAAAAAATTGTATCTCCTTACACCTCCCAGGGCTTTGCAAGGGTACCACAAATACCCTCCAATATTTATGTCTGTCAGTTTCAGAGGACTTGCCTCTTCCAGGTAAAAATCACCAGAGACTGCTGAACATCTGAGACCTAAGGATGCTGCTGTGTAATTTCAATGCCATGATGCAATTTTTTTTTTTATTTTTTTTTTTCTGAGCTCAGTCCTGTAAAGTAACTACTGATGCCTATTGATTTATGCTGGTGGCTCTTAAAGACAAGGCCTACTACTTGTTTATGTGTCTGTATAGGTCACTGAACTGCAAAAAAGAGTTCAGTGCCTCCTTCACACACTGTCTCTGACCACTCTCTGATCATCATTTCCTCTGCCATCCAATCCACTTTTATCTACTCTTTGGTTTTATATGAAGACTACAAGTTCTTAGGATAAGTCTTGTCCTAGGTTGTATATCATATAATACATTAAGTTCAAATCCTTGACTGGAGGTACTCTTATGTCTTTGGTACATAACTCAGTAAAATAGATTAGGGTTTTTATATAACTCTAGAACTGCAGTGGTTTGAAAGTTTGAAAGGGAACATAGATACATGTATTTAGCAGGCTTTTGCTCTGTGTGCAGCACCTGAAATATAACACTGGGAGGCTAGTTAAACTGACAGTGAGTACAAAGGAAAATTTTCAAATACACAAAAGATTTTTAAAGTATGAGGTCAAGTCCCAAACAGGAGGAAAATACATGGTAGACTGTCAGCATTGTAAAACTATCAGTTCATGCAACATGACTGTCGTATTAGTGCATTTTTGACTATTCCAATAAAAGAAAAAAATACTCTCCTTCCCACCCTCCCTATATTAAGAGCTGAGAGAAACTAAATTCCTTGGTCCACAGGAAAAATAAAATCTTAGTTCTGGCACCAAAACTGTCTTAATTATACTTTACACTTGACAACTATTTCCTTATAATCTAAACCTCTGCTCCAAATCCCATAAGCACTCAAGTACAAAAATGAAGTAGATTTAATGCTCCAAGTGTGTTTTGTTCCCCAGCACAAGATGAATAAAATTTAGTGTTCCTGGAGGTCAAAACCCACACATTGTAGCAGACTTCTTGTAAATCTTTTAGATAAGTTTAGGATGGCTGATGTTATTTTTGTAACCTTCCTTTGAACCATAACTTCCTCATCAGGTACTTCATATTCTACCTTGTAGACATAAACCCCCCCAAAGCCAAGTTATTTCTTTCAGCTCTTTTAGAGTACAAAGCAGCCATCCAACAGTCCCTAGGGTCAAGCAATATTGCTACCTTTTGCATCAGTTCTTCAGAAGACAGAGTTCGTCCCTTATCATTTTTCATACCAAATTGACAGAATCTACCTGAAGGAGCCACAGGCTGCAGCTTATTTCAAATGAGGGCACCGGGGCACACACTGATTGGCTGCCAGCACAGTTGTAGCCTGAAATAAAGCCATGGTATCATAGCATCCATTATACGGCTAACACAATGTTCAGGGCAGAAAGCTAAGCGTTAAAATAAGTAGAAGACTGAAGGGCAGACTTTAACAAGAAGCTGAAAACTAGAGTTTCCAAAAGAGATCTATTAAAGCTTCACTGCAATTTTGTGCATGTAATTTTGTGGCTGATATTTTTGCAGTCTATGTGAATATGTATGTGTGTTGGGTATTTAAAAGGCTGGATAAAAACTAGGTAACCATCTTACTACTGGGAGCTATAAGTTGCCCATTTTTCCCAGCTGGAGGCTATCTAATTATAATTTCATATTGTGCAGAAATCATCATTGCATTATCCACTCATAAACCAATGCTGTAATCTGGGCAGCTCTTGCTTCCTTTTTCTCTCTTTGGGGTAGGGAAAAGGGGAAATGGGGTGCAGATGATTAATATTTTTAGATAGTCTCTATCACTCCCTTCACAAAAACAGTTTTAAGAACATTAACCAGAACAAATTAACCAGGTCCATTATTCCAGTAGAGAACAAAATGTTTTTTCCATCCCATCTCATCCAAATTCAGGTGGTTGGTCTATTTCTCTGTCTCTGAAACTCGAACCTTACCCACTCGGCTGCTTAGAAGTGCCTTTAACATGTTAGAGGGGGATGAAATCCCCCAGACTATGCCTATGGCATCTTCTGTCCCAGCTTGTCTCTTTGGAAGCTGGGAGGTACAGAACTGAACCTCCCCAGCTTCAGGCAGTTGAAGCTTCCACACGTATTTCTAGATGAATAACCCAGCATCAGGTTAATAAGCAAAGGATGTATGTTCTTTTCTTCCTATGGCAATTCTGGGTAAAAGTGGCCATTGCTGCATTCTTTTCCTTTTGGTGAGCTCCAGGTTTTTGAGTCTTACTAGGCAGTCTTAGAACAGATGTACTAAATTGGGCTCCCTGGGAGACTTAGGCATCTTCATTTGTGTATCCCAAATGGCTCTAGGTAACTACTAGGTACCTAAACATCCATCAGATGTTTATGTTCCTATCATATAATGGGGAGTACTAGCTTTTAAATTGCTTAAATAGTTTTCGAGGTAAACATCTCCATGTTTATGCATCATCAGGTAAGCTGTGTTTGTGTGAAAGTTTGGCATTTTTCTGGAAAATGTGCATATTAGGCAAGTGGTTGTTATTCAGATCTCACCCTTTCTTTTTAAACAAATTTAGAAATCCTGCCATTGGTGCTACCTGAGCCCCACTACACAGAAATTCCATAAATACTTGCTCAATAATGGGGTTTTGTGTTGTTTAAGATATTAACTGAAATTCAGAGCTTCTCCAGAGTTCCTACAAGAAGCATAATGGTACTTTTCAGCAGAAATGACAAATGACAGTCACCTTTTCCATTTCAAAAAGCAGGAATGTGATTGTGATATTTTTAACGTGCTAGGGTAGTAGAGTGGGGGCAGATTTGTCAAAGCTACTTATTTTACAGGGTGACATTTAGCATGAACAGGTTAGCAAATGGCTTGAATTTGTCTCTTTCAAGAGAAAACTTGAACTGTGACAATAAACATAGCAGCAGAGATAAAAGGAATGTTTAAAATTGGTTTCATTAAACTGCAATTATGACTTCTACTTTTGGTTCTCAATAGTTGCAGTGAGACCCTTGTAGTGTAGAATCAAAAGGACTAGTACCCCTAACAAGGAAAAAGTAAAATCTTATAGTTATGCAATCCTGAAGTTGCATCAGGCTTGGTAATTTTTAATTTGTTCTTATAAATCAGTTCTTGTCAAGACCACAGACTGCTGGAATCTACAGAAAATTCATGGAAATAGTGATGTCTGTATATTCAAAAGTGTTTTAAATTATAAATATAACTCATAGACCTCTCTTGGTCTGCCTTGGACCCAAACATATCTCTCAATGTTATACCTACAAATTGCACTGCTCCCCAAGAATAATCAAGGCAGCTAGCACTTTTGGTTTACATGTACATCCAGTTAGCCTCCTGCAAGCTAGCAAGCTTCTAAGTCTCACAGCAGTTCAGTGATAAGAGGAAAACCTCCAATGACCAGCCTCACATTCAGTTCCCTGAATTCTATATACAGAGCAGGATTAGCACTTAAACAACAAGAATGGATACACAAATGAAAACAATCCATAATTTACTAGAAAACTGCATGTGTAAATTGCTTAAATGCAATACATAAGGTCCACATAAAGGCCTTCATATTAAGCCTACTTGTAGGCAGTGCACAGTACCTTTACAAACCTTCTGCGCTTCAGCAAGTTTTACCTTAAATGAACTCAGCTACAGCACAAAGAAAAGTCATCATAAACTCACACTGCACTGCCTGCTGAAGAGTGATTCAAAGAACAGCTCAATCTGTTCTTAGCTGGAACAAATTGTTCAAAGAACCAGACTGGTTAAAAATTATATGTACTATTAATGCAGAGAGTACATTTCCCAATAAAATGGTTGTTTCTGTCATTCACTGCACCTATTCTACTTATGCATAAATCCTAAACTCCCTATTAAGCATCAAACTGCCAAAGTTATACCTCTCAAGGAATGCATTAAAAATATGTTTTCTCATTTGTTGTCTAATCCAAGCTCATCTCAGATGCAGGTAACTAAAGAAAGGGATACTTAGTATACTCTTTTGACTATACTACTCCCTAAGTGTGTGCATACAGGTTCATATGTGCATGTGAAACAGAGGTGTTCCTCTGTTTCAGATTATTCCAGCTCCTTTTGCAGTGAGAGGGAAGTGGGAGTTTAATATGGAAAATAGCAGTGGGAATGGAAGTGGAGATTTCTTTGGATCATTACACTACTTACCAAGCCATATCAAGACCTGACTATATATACCATTCAGGACAGAACCATAATCAGTATAGGAGAGATTAAACCTGAACTGCTGAATTGATGGATGATGACTAATAAATAAATAAAACCTTTAGGAGTGAAATAAAGTCTTATCAGGAAAGATGCATAGAGTAAGATTTCTTAGGAAGAAAGGTAGAATAGCACAATTCAGTAACCAGGGATCAACAGAGCTCAGTCAAAACCAATAATTTTTTACAAAACATTTGTTTGACTTTTTTTTCCCCTTATTCTATAAATCAACTAGCATTGAGACTGTATTTTCAATTCAGAATTATGTGGTAAACTGCTAACAATGAATAATTTCTCTAAATATGCCTTATATGTAGTATATGCTATACATTTGTAGGCACTGTAACTCAATATGTTCTCTGAAAATGCAATAATATTCAGCTAAATTGTAACATATGAAGGTAAAAATTCATTTTCAAAAACCGTCCATTGTCAAGCTATTCTGGCAGCCCTATGCAAACAAGTGAGCCTACCTGAAACAGGTTCAGAAGTGTCAACCTACTCCAGCATTAAATTCTCTAATTTCAAGTAATGTCACAAATTTTCACCCATGTTCAGAAAAAAATCAAATAATAATAAAAAAATTAACATATGGACAGAACAGAGCTCAGACAACTGTATTTAGGAATATTTTTATCAGGATAAAAGCACTGAATTGACAGTTATTTTAACAAGATTCCATTTTGTTTGATATGTGTTAACATAGACTATGACTTCTATCAGTAGCTTTTATATACTCTAAGCAAATCTTACATATTGCGTTGCCTGGAAACTGATAAAAAAAAAAAAAAAAAAAAAAAGAAACAGCATTAAAAGGAACTGTCCAGTTAGACACAAAAATGCTGTTAAAATTGTGTAAATTAAATGCAAATCTATCTCAGCTTTGTTTACAAATTACAGTGTGTCATTTTAACTTAGTTATGCAGCCAGTTTAATAAAATTAGTAACGATTAAGATAAAATGATAATTACTTTGTTTACCTAAGACACTGAAACATAGGCTGTAGTTTATTGTGGTTTTAAAAAGCACTCTGCTGAACCTTTTGATCTCTAGGTAAATTTATTTGTTTGTTTTTTTCTTCTCACTATGTGGAAGGAAGAAAAAAGTCAACCACATACAAGTGTCACAGGAAGGCCATGTGGAAGACTCGGAGGAAAATTCAGTGAAGAGAAACATATTTTTTTCTGTGGTCTCACCGTTTTTTTTGAGAGATGAACACTGTAACTGTTAGGAATAGAATATCCAATGTCATTTTATCTCTTAATCAAACCAACAATTAGACAGGTAATTGAAATTCCATCAGAAATCGTCTTTTCATTGAGATTATACAAAAAAAAAAAAAAAAAAAAAAAAAAAAGAAAGCTGCTCTATGAACAAAGTGTACCGGTGTTCCCAGTGTTAACTTCCCATTTTCTGAAATTTATTTATTTATTTATTTATTTATTTATGGACAATATTTTGATGAGTTTTTTGTCAGATTATACAGAAGATTCAAAATATATATCACAAATATTAAACCCCACCTAAGTGCGAAACTAATCCAGAATATTTTAAAGATTTTTTTCATGCAAAATCTCAGATTTTATCCTAAGTCTAAATCCAAGCAAATTCCAGAATTTTCACTTTTGATATATATATACATATATATATATATTCTCAATCCTATCTATAACAGAAATGTCTGATGAAAATTCAGCAGGCACTTTAGTTTTTAAACTGTGGTAACAATGGCGTGTTAGTTTACTGCACTGGGCTTACATAGCAAAATATTGGTAGCCGGGGGTTCAGGGGTGGCCTCTATGAGCAGAGCCCCGCAACTGCCCCATGTCAGATCAGAGCCAGCTCCAGCAGGCCAGAGCCAAGCCAATAAGTGATGTTGTTTGTGCCTCTGGAAGAGCAGATTTAGGAAAAGGAAATAAAACTTCTGAACAACAGCAGCTCCAAGAGCAAGGAGTGAGAACCAACCCTGCAGCCCTCAAGGTCAGTGCAGCAGGAGGGTGGAAGGTGCTCCAGGCATGCAGCAGAAGTTCCCCTGCAGCCTGTGGAGAGGCCCCTGGTGGAGCAGGCTGTCCCCCTGCAGCCCATGGGTCCCACATGGAGCAGATCTCCATGCTGCAGCCCTGGTGGAGCAGGTGGATGTGGCCTGGAGGAGGCTGCAGCCCATGGAGAGCCCCCGCGGGAGCAGGCCCCAGGCTGGAGCTGCAGCCCGTAGAGGAGGTGGCCTGAGGGGCGCTGCTGCCCATGGGGTACCCGTGCTGGAGCAGTTTGCTCCTGGGGGATGGATGGACCCCGTGGTACAGACCCATTTATTGAAAATTAATCTTTATAAGGTACATCAACCTCTTGGATTTAACTGCAGTATAAAGCTTCTCTCTTTGCTCATTACAGGATAATTTACGTATTTTCTCCTACTAGTTATATAATTAGGGCAACATTCTCTTAGCAGATCTGTGGAAATGGCTCTCAGAGGTCAATGGGAGCCATATGCAATCAAGAAAAGAATTAGTTTTGTAGTATAAAATGATAATGGGTTATTTTATTTTTTATTTTATTAAAAAATATTTTTTTATTTTTATTTTTTTTCCTCTAACTTTGAACATTATCAGATTAAAATCTCCTTTACCTTTTAAGTTCTTAGGACAAACATCTCACATTTCCTTAATGAGTTCTTAGCTTTATTGGCGTAACACCATTGTGTAGAATAATCATTCAGAAAGAAATCTTCAATTAAGAGATCTACTTTAATATGTTTTTACTTGAGCTGGTGTTACATTTCCCTTCTACTGTTCACTTCTATTGTATGTTTGTCTAGACCCACCCAGAACACACTCGATTGTTTGTAGAGTAACAGAATTCCATTTTTTTTCCAATAAAGATAAAAGAGAGGTGGAGAAGAAACCAGCTGCTAAAACTAGCCATGTATGCAGGTCACTCAAAGGAGATTTCTTCAAAGTACACCAAGGCTCTCAGTTTAATTCTGCAGATGTGCTTCTTGCACAGTACTTAAATGGAATAAAAAGAAATGCAGCATGTTGGAAGACTTCAACAGATAAAACAAATGAAAACTTACACAACATTTGCCCTGGGTAGGGACATGCTCCAACACAGACTAGCTTTGCTTTGACATATAATACTACAGCTAATACTAGAAACCAGCAACAAAGTCTGGAATGACTTAAGAAAGCCAAGTCCAGACCCAAGTAATAAAGATGTCCATGTGAAGAATGAAAAGAAAGACCTGGGCTGAACTTTCATCCTGCATACATCGAAAAATGAATTCTAACCTACAGGCTAGAAGAATTATCTGGGATCAGGCCCCCAGCGTGGCTTTGCTTTCAGGGGTATTTTTTGTTGATATGCAATATAAGATGCATAAGCACATCAGAACACAGTATCCACTGCTAGGTTTTGCTTCTTGGGTCAGTAGGATTGTCAGACAGGCTGAGCCTGCTCTTTTGTCTTTACAGGTTTTGGTTTTGCATAAGAGTTTCCAAACCTAAACAATGGGGAGGATGATGTTCCACCAGGACTAGCTTATAACATGCATAACTGGAGCATTTTTTATGCATAGTGATGATAAATTTGAACCATTTCAGACTGAGAAAGAAGCAGAACCCAAGTATTCTATTTTGAAGTCAGTATGCTAGCATACAGTCTCCTAAATACCAGCTGTTTTCTGAGGAAAAAGTCAGAATTTTGCCTATATAAATGCCTACCTGAGGTGCATAATCAACAGCAGTTTCATTTCCAGATCTCAGCTTGATAGGGCACTTAACTCAGGGATGCATTTACAGGTATGAATGAGGCAGAATTTTAGATTATGTCCCCATCAATGACATTTTTGGCTGATTGTTGTACTACGTCCCTTTTTTTCAGGCTTTTAACTTGCTCCTCTCAGACCCATTTAGACACCTAGTCCTCAACTAGGTCAGGAAACTGAAAGATAATTGATGTTGCAATTTAAAGCTCAATACTGCTGAGATACTGGTGGAGAACACAGGTGGGCCTACGAGAGAAAGGCACCCCGCTATACTAAATACATGTAGTCGTCCCAGTTCCAAAATGCATTGTATTTTGCTTCGTCACTCTCAATGATGACACAAACTGAAATAATTTGATGTGCTATTAAAAGCAGTGTAGCTGCTGGACTTCTTTGTGGTGACGAAGGGACATAGATTCATAGCCTGGCAGGCAGGGGTAAATACTCCATTAGCAACAAGTAAATTTACTCAGACCTATAACAATCTAGACCTTTGTCTGTCTGCTTGGAAATTCATTGCTATAAAATAGCACACACTATTTGGGACTATAAATAGAATAAGAGGTTATTTCTGAGTAATCTTTAATTTAGAATTTTAGAATTTATTACATTAAATCTTTGTATTTAGTGGTGCAAGAAGTTTAAATTAGCTATTTAGTATTCCTTAGATTTCATGGATTATTTTTTTTCAATTCTTAGTCACATGTGACAGGTTTTGTTAATAAAAGGAATTTAATAAATTCCTTTAATAAAATGATTAGCTTCTTTTGCTGCTGCCTAGCTTCATTTTCAGTTTTTACACAGCTTCACTTTAACACTTACTGACCAAGTACATTTTGGAGGAACTCTGCTGCTTTAACCTGTTATTTCTTTCATGGGCCTCAGACAACATGTCTGTGTTCTGGCTCTTTGGTCAGTGCCTCCACATGTGTCTGCCCTGTAGTGGCACACCTCTACGTGGAGGGTATAAAACCAGTATAAAACCGATACTCGGTTCCAGAACTGCTTTGGCATGGCTCTTGGCTCCATCGCCTTTGCATTTGCAGACAGCATGTCTTTCCCAGCTCGATGTCAGTGCTGCGCCTGCTGGCGATGCTGTGCTCTGATCTCTGACAGCTCTGCTCAGGCAAGCATCAGGAAGTGGGTTGCTGGTGCTGGAGTTGATGGGTATCATTCTCGTCTCCACCGTCATCCATCTCCCAGCGTATGTGTTTGATGGCGGCTGGGACAGAGGGAAGGAATTATATCTTCCATCTGTGTAAATGCGGGATTTCTGACTGAGATTTCTGTGTCTTCTGCTCTTGTGTTGAATTTAGATGGCTTGTATGCATTCGTTATACTTCTTTGTGACATCAATAGAAAGTAACAGAAATGAAAACACTTCTCAAGAAATAAGAATGTTTTTCCCCACAAACAGATCAGAAGGAGGGTTGAAGGGTGGCATCTCCACAGAGTAGCTCATTGCAATGGGTTTCAAGACATATCAGATGAACCTCACTCCCTTTCAGTGGTTATAAGAGAAGCCTGGAGTGATCAGTCCAAACCTAAAGCTTTACTTTTAATTATTTCAGTTAGGGCAGATGAATCTAATCATTTTATAAAGCAAATAGAACACAGATGACTAACTACTTCACTGTGCTGAAAAGCAGCCTTGCAGTAACTTACAGCAATTTACTTCATCAGTAAAAAAAATGTATAGTTTTCATTATTGTGATCTACCAACCTATTGTGATCTATGCGGACTAGTTTTCAGATAGAATTTTTGTGATGTTAACAGGACAATTGATTTGATGTTACTCATAGCTTCTCCCCTTGGCTGTCAAAGGTCTCAACTAGCAAGGTTTCAGGAGGCTAAACAGAGGTTAGCTAATTCTTGGACATATTAGTGGAAGGCACTGGCTGCTGCCATGCCTGGGAAAAGGCATCATTATCACCATTTTTATGCATGCACTAAACTACAGACATCATTGTTCCTGAAATGCAAAGGCCTTTAACAACTTGTGGATTCTGGCACAGCCATGAGAACGTTAAAGTCAGGCTGACAGGCTTAGGCAGGTGTGCTTGAACAAATACACAAACAACAGGGGAAGGGCACGCACACATCAGGTAACTTTATGGGCATAATGCTCCTTTGTCAGGACAGCTGCATAGTTTGCATTCATAGTGAAGAGACATGCACATATAATTCAGCTCTTGAATTAAATTAATGTTTCTTAGAGCTGCAGCAGTGACAGATCTTTCCTTAATAGTTGAATTCAAAATAGTTTACCCCCACACCAAACATTTTTTTTCCTGTTAGGTAAGTAAAGCAGAATTATTGGGTAAAGCAGAATTAGTGGGCCTGCCTGCAAAATGAAGAAGAACAGTACCAAAATAGGGTTTCCAAATGTTAAATAACTCTCTCTTCTGGAAATGGATTTCCACTGACAGGAATTTTAAGATTATGTTTCAATGAGATAATAAAGTGAGTTGAAGAAAAACATGTCAGTGTCTTTGAAATAGCTTAATCTTTACATTTATGTTTTCCTAATGGGTAAGTTGGGACTGGAAAACCAGCCCTCTAGTTTCAGGTGTCAGTTTTTAGAACTTGTTGTTACAATTCTAACAATAATTGCTCATAATTTTTGGTTGTTAAAATATGTGCTTCTAATGTTTCTAAGCTGCGAGCATCAGAGCACATTCGCTGAGAGTAATGGTGATTTTGTCATGTCAGGACATTGAGATTAATGGCAGCTGTTATTCAATCTTCTCCGTTTATGTATGTGAAAATAACATGAAGGTGGAACATGCATTTCAGCTTCTAACTCACAGGAACTATCAGAAAGCCCTGCTAGGATTATGATCTGTAACCGGTGCTTTGTTCTGTCTTTTCCTAGGACTTACCTCTGCTTTGAATAATAACTTCACACGGTTAAGTCCTTTATATAGCAAATATTTTGTAAGACGTGCAATGTCTTTATATATGTTCCACATATGTATCTCATTAGGGTTTATAAGACCTACTGGTCTTAACAAGATTTCATAAAAGAGCTGAAACAAGCACCTCTGAACATGAAGTAAGCATAGTGCTTGCTTTTTCAAGTGTTCCTGGTTCATTTTATTTGCATGGGGGGGAAAAATAGTGTTGAGCAAATCACAACCTTCCATGGAAAGCAAGGGTATGGCATCTGATTTATGACTTTTCAGGAAAGGCACTAAACATACTAATATTAACCCCAAATGTTCCAAAATCAGAAATTGGGCCTTCCATCCTTGGCAACCTAAAAATGGCACAACTTATTAAACAACAATAAAACAAACAAACAAACAAACAAAAAACAGTGACATTCAGAATTTGTGCTGTTTGTCTTTGGTCTGAGCTTCCAATGTCCCCATTGGTCATATTTTCACAACCACAATGACCAGGAGAGGAGCTAATCTCCCAGGCATATGATACGTACATGTGCTCAGAGTCATGTGGTAGGGGATCAGCTGTATTTTACCCTTCATTCATGCCCCCAACACTCCATACATTGCCATTGAAGCTGGCTCTGGCTAAAAATATACTTTATTTTAACGAATGAAAGCTCTGATTGTCCTAAAATAACATGAATTCCCATCAGGATCAGGGCACCATTGTGCTAAGTGCTGCACAAACACAAGGAGATAATGGACCTGATTCATCCCTGAATTACTCTGGTTTCCATGGATTTACAGCTGTGCAAGTCAAAGGCAAATGTGATAATGAGCATGCTGCAAGAATGCACAGCTTAGGGCAAGTTTCCTTCTGGACTAAATCCTTTGAAATCTGTGGAATTAAGGCAACAGATGACTTGATGTATGCTTTAAGGCTACATCTTACCCTAGTGAACTAAACAGGACCAGACTATGAGCCCTGGTTCAGCACTGCTGGTGGCCGCCCTGAGCTTTCTCAAAGCAGTCCAAGAGAAAGCCAGGGCTGGGAACTTGCCCAGTGGCCAGTCTGGATGAAGCCAGACTGTTGTCAAGGCTCAGACAGTTTAAGAGGATGGATATGGGCAGACCATGCCAACTGTCCTCAAGGGCAGAGCATCAGGTCCTGGTATTGATTACTAGTAGACCTGAAAGTCTTGTTTCTACTTGTGAGGACTTCTGTTCATGTTTAGCATAAGTCTATTTTAAAGGTTTTCCCCCAGGATATGTGTGTATGTGTATTTTGCCCTATACCAATTACTCTTCCACTTCTTAAACCATTGCTCATCTGCCCTGTTCCTTTTGAAACCGTGTGTTGCCCAGCAGCTGCATCCTGGTGAATACAAGGCTGCACAACTGTGCTGACAGTGCCGGGCATGGCTCAGAGCATGCAGGCAACACCAGGCAGAAGGAAAGGCACAGACACTGCAGCTCCCCTCCAAATATCCAGTCTTGGTATGCTGTGGTTTGGGGGTTTGTTGCTGCTGGTTATTCTGCTGCCTTTTCAGCACCTGCCCAGAGCCTGGTAATCACTAACAGGCTCTTACTCTGTCCTACCATTATATATTTTTGCCCCTCTTACACATATTTCATCCCACTGCAGTCAGATCATCACTTACCACAGGCTTACAGGACACGTAAGCAGCGAGGTCCTGGGATTGCATTGAATCCCAATCCCATTGAAAACCCCTATTTCAATGTTAGTTTCTTCATTTACTCACACACTTTTCCACGTCTCCTTCTCTCCTAAAACATCTCTCTATATTGTTTAGCTAGATATTTTCCTCAGAATGAGTTTGCCAAGTTCAGTTTATTTAACAGCTTCACACATACTTCCTCCGTCACATGAACAGCAAATGAGAAGACACTTTCCATGCATAAGTCCCCAACAGCTCCACAGTGTTGTACATCTTAAAACATGGGAGGCAGAGAAAATGAAAGTCCTAAATCTGATTTTATTTTTTTTTAAATTCTGCCATTAATACTATGTTTCAGAGTTTGGATGTCTATAAACATTTAGGATGCATTTTTAGAAAGGATTACTAGTACAAGCATAAGCTTTTTGACAATTAATAGTATTTAGATGCTTTGTAACCTTTTTTTTTTTTTTTTTTTTTTGATTGGAAAAAATCCTAGCTGCATTCCTATTGGTCCCAGGGACCTTAAATAAAAAAGGCCAAAGGACTAGTCTCTGAAAGACATCAGTTGATATAACACAGTGCACATCCACGTGGCTAAATGCCCCCAGAAGAGGGGGCATCCAGACTGCCCAATGCAAATGTCTTGTGCCCCTGTTTCACGTCTGGCCTCTCTCTGGGAAAGCACTAGGACAAAATTGCTTCAAGGGATGTGCCAACTATTTAACATCACAGATTAAAAACATGCCAGTACTGTTCTGTTTAGTTTACTAGTATGGATACTGCTAGTGAAAGCAGAACTGAGCCATCACAGGCCTTGGTGAAAACCTCTGATAGATTGGAGAGAGGATTCCAAGTGCAAACAAACTGGTCAGACACTACATGCTGCACTTCCTCAGGCTGCATGTTTTATACCCATAAGCATCTGGGACTTTTTCTGTATTTCTTTGCTGCAGGAACATTATGCAGTTTCAGAAATTATTTGTCCAGCTTTGCTCTTGTCCCTGCTGGAAAGAGCAAAGTGGCGTGGACTCAGGCAGCACGTTCATGCCACTTCCCCAACAGTTGTCAACATTTGCACTTAAATATATTCACCCAGATTCAAAACCTGAGACACAGAACTTGCACTGTACCAGACCGTCCAATACAACTGTTATAGGAGTGTATTTATTCCTGGCTATCACCTGTGAAATCTCTCTGCATGAACAATGGAAGTCTGTGCAATATCTTATATGAAAAAAGGGATTGACTTCTATACCAAACGCTCTAAGAGTTTAATTTATAAATCTGTTTACACAGGGAATCATGAAGGATACGAGCAAGTTCTTCCCATCTATAAAGAAAGTTACTTGGAAAATGTAGATTAACAAGTAGAGAAGAGAAATGCAAGTATGTGCAATTTTTCCTTTCAAAGCTCTTCAGTACCATACCTCCACCACCAGCAGCATCCCAGAATCAATAGTCACCTCCTATTAGCCCTCCTGCTATCAATGTGGGCTGGTTTTGAATCTTTTTGGTCACAAAAAACAACCACTCTGACATACACATGGAACTGTACAAATTAATGTTTGGTTTGTTTCGTTTTCTGAAATAAGAAAGGAGGGAAATATAGTTCAGATTGAAGTAAAGAACTTATTTTTTCCTATAGCAAAATGTAAAAAAAAAAAGTTACTATAGTTGATTTGAAGTATTGTTTGGTCCAAACTGCTTTGTTTGCTATATATTGTTATATATTAATATAAATATAAAAACTTTTCTAACAGTACTTTGAAGCAATGATTCAGTGTTTCAGTGTTTGAGCCTTTTCAGTTCATCTCTCAATTTTTGGAAAAAAAAAAAACAAAATAAAACAACACATTTAGGACATTTGAAATTGAGTATCTAAATGCAAATTATATCATTCCACAAACAGATTGTTACTGAAAAACTCTGGCCCCAACTACAGATGTGCCAGACACCTGGATGATTTTACCATCTTATAATTGTATTGTAAGACTAGTAGCAAACAGTATACCCTTCTTAGCATAGCTTACTTCATAGTCATAAGCACAAGTACCAGGTCACGGTTTCAAATGCAATTTTCACAGTCAGTGCTTTACAACAGATTCAGCTGCTGATAATTCAGGACCTCTTCATGGCGCTTGCATTTATTGGCCCCATATGAAACAGTATACTCTCTTTAACTTCTTATTTGTCCAAGGTGTTCCTAAAAAATGTAAGTGATATGGATGAATGAAGCAAACCCTTGTTCTTCTGAACTCTTTGGTCTTGCCTTTTCCTGTTCATCAGCTCTTCTGAATTCTGAGAAGGCAGAAGCACTAACACAGAAATTTCCATGGATCTCAAGCTGTGGTAGGGGCTTTACTTTGTACCCCCTGACAATTTTTTGTTGTTGTTGGTGGTGTTTTTAGGTTAGTTTTGTTTTGTTTTGTTTTTCCGTGTGAAAGCACAGAACTAGAGAAGCCACACAGAGAAGGTCCATCGTCCCTTACAGTGGGCAAGCCTTTTCTTAGGTGCTGTCCTCATTCACTTTGCATAATCAATAGAAAGCAGTACCTGAATTCTTCTTTGTATCCTCAGGATCATCTTCATCTTCACTTAAATTCTCTGAAGTGAATAAAACCATTCTTAGGAGAGAAGGGGAAGGTGACTAGATGACATGCAAAATAAAGCAACAAAACCCCAACTGTTCTTAATTGGAAACAAACCCCAGCTAATTTAGAGCAGCACCTTTGGTGATTTGCTATCTGTGTTACCAGTTTCAGTGCTTCCTGTCTATTCCCCATGCAGAAATGATTCATGTGAAGGTGAATCCACCAGCCAATAAATCTCTTTTCCCCAGAAAAACTTATAGAATCACAGAATCATGGAATGTTTTTGGGGGTTGGAATTAGTTGATCTTTAAGGTCATGGGCAGGAACTCCTCCCACTAAATCAGGTTGCTCAAAGCCCCACCCAACCTGACCTGAAACACTTCCAAGGATGGGGCATCCACAGCTTTTCTGGGCAACCTGTTCCAATGTTTCACCATCCTCACAATTAAGAATTTCTTCCTTAATAAAATAAATAAATTTTATAAATAAATAAATAAATAAATAAAATAAATAAATAAATTTAATAAATAAAAACCTACCCTCTTTCAGATTAAAGCCATTGCCCCTTGTCCTATCACTACACTCTCTGATAAAGAGTCCCTTCCCAGCTTTCCTGTAGCTTTCCTTGAGTACTGGAAGGCCTTCCTGGAGCCTTCTCTTCTCCAGGCTGAACAACCATAACTCTCTCAGCCTGTCTTCATAGGAGAGGTGCTCCAGCCCTTTCATTGTCTTTGTGGCCTTTGTGGCCTTTGAGCTTTTGAAGGTTGAAAATGCCGTGTGGGTATTTCATGTGCCATTTGTCCTATAGGCCCAAGGCTAGCAGAGTAAAAATTGCTTTTCTTTATTTCAAGATTTTATTTTTCTCAGGCACTCCACCTGTCAAATAGGAGGACCAGATATTGTTCATTCGGTAGCTAATGGTTAGGTACATATGGGTCACTGGCAAAGGTTACCCACGGAACTGAGTTCACAGAAACACAGAGCAGTTGAGGTTGGGAGGAACATCTGGAAGGAATCTGGTCCAGCCCCCTGCTCAAGCAGGGACACCCAGAGCAGGTTGCCCAGGACCATGGTCAGGCAGCTTCTGAAGATCTCCAAGGAGGGTGACCCTATAACAACTGGGCAACCTGTGCCAGTGCTCAGTCAACCACACAGTTAAAAAATCCTTCCTGATGTTTAGATGGAACTTCCCGTGTTTCAGTTTGTGCACATTGCCTCTTGCCCTATCAGTGTGTACCACTGAGCCTGGCTCCATCTTCATTGCATTCTACCTACCTTCAAGTATTCATATGCATTGATGATATCAAAAGAGTTCTCCAGCACTGAAACAGAAATGCTGGAATAAAATTTGCTCATGTGAGTAATTTTGTGTACCAGAGGACTCCCATTAAGTACAAAATCAGATCACTTAAATGAAGCAAATGCATGATCTGGACGTGCTTAACACTATTGTATGTTATTTTACAAATCAGGCATCTAAGGATAAAAGCCAACAGTTCTTTTATGACCTGTAACAAAACATGCAAGACATATTTTATATTTCCTTGTGTATTTCTGAATTTGCTAAAATTAGTTGCAAAATATGGCTATTTGCTGATGGAGGACAGGTTCTGTTAAATGAGTTATCCTTTTATGAGAGCAATGCAGATTAGGTCTATAGTTAGATATTTGTATAAAAGATGAATGGGTCTTTCTTAAAGGAGGTGTCCATCCTTACAAAAATATCCATATTCCTTTTTCCGGCACGTATACCAAATAACACAAACCAGATCCTTTACTGAACTCAGTGTATACTGCTGAGGTCCAACCTTCCAATTTTAACATTACAAATAATATAACATTGTAAACAATAAAAAAGTAGGTGTTTTACTCTGTGCACACATAAATGAAATATCTCCACAGTTTGTATCTATCTAGCTCTTGTCCCAGTTGTACAACTTCAATGCATTTTATATGCATGTATAAAAATAATTTGTTCTTTCAGTGAATGCAGAAGGAATGGTTCTGTTATGAATGGTTTTGTTACGTGGTATAAATCAAGAGTGAACCCAGAGAGTCCCAACAGGGTGAGACAGGAGGAACTGGGGAGATAAATCATCATTCAATAACTGAAAAGGACCAAATAATTACTTTGACATAAGCATGTATCATTTAATTCATTTTATCATTTATAAGTTAATCAATGTAACACAGCCATCCTGACTTTCCTTTAGAGTAAATGGAGAGAAACAGACACCTCCAGGAGGCAGCACATCTTACTATATCCCTCCATTGACTCTTCACGAATGAGGATGACTAACTTAATCTAGATAACTAAATTCCATGCAGCTAAATTTAGATGAGATTGGCTGAACATTTTTGTTACTTCCCTGCAAGATGCTGAGTGCATGATTTCCAACAATGAAACAATGACTTGAAAGATCTGCTATGGCCTCCTGTATGGCTTACCAATAACACCTTTGTTAAGACCAAAATTTCAGTCTAACACTTTATCTTTTCGGAACACCTGAAGCACTGCAAGAAAGTAAGAATTTGCCACATGCTCAGGCCTCCAATGGTTAATTATCTTAAATGTTACATCCCCCCACCCAAACCCTCTCCAATTTCAACTTATTTTTAATTCAGTAGGATTATTGAGTGCATTCAGCCTTACAGAAATTAGCCCTTTGAAATTTGCTGATGATTTCACTCTTTCAGAAAATTTCATTATGAATTTAGCGTTCTTTAGAGCTGGCAGCTTTCTGTAACCCACCATGTGTGCTTAAGTACATACTTTAACATCTCCAAATTCCACAAGTGTCCTCATTCTGCAGTCTGATTCAAGCCTTTTCAGTTGAGGTGAAGGCAGTAAAGAAACTTTCTGCTGACAGAGTGAAATCCCACTAAAATTAAGGAGTATTGATATTGGCCTTTAAGTTCTTCATTTCCTGTAATTGTTTAAATATTTCTTTCAGATTACTGTTCTATCCACTACATTTTTCTGTAATCCTTATTTACTTCACAGAAATAAAAAGCCTATCAAAATAATGGCTAGGGAGGGATCTTACTGAAGTCTATAAACGTCTTATGGAAAGGGAGACAAAAGACAAATTAATATAAATGTTAGTAATTAAGATAACATGGACACTTTGATAGCTAGATCTCATATCCTAAAATCTCTCTTATGCCTTCATACTCAAATCAGGCCATTTTCTTTCTATGGAGAGAAAGGGAATGGAATGGTGCATCTCCTTTCATAAGGGAGGCCAAAGAATTCCTTCGCAGGTGGAAATCAGGTTCAAAGCATTTTGCTTATATCTTAGATTACTCAAATAAAAATGGAGCTCAGTGTTTTAAAGGCCATATAAATGGTGGACTCTACACAGTATCAAAATGTTCTTCAGTTTTTCTACAGCTACATTCTTTAATCAAATGTATAGAGCAGTGATCATCGTCCTGGAACATTAAATTAAATTATGTCAGAAATACATGGGCAGTCTTGGCCCAAAGGGCAAAAATGAAAACAGAATGCAAAACCAAGAAAAAAAAAAAAAAAGTTAAAAAAATAATAATAAATAAAATAAAAATAATACTAGCCATTCCAAAGCTGTTCTTCACTTGATATAAAAGAGGCATTTTGCATCTTCCATTTGGCAGTTTGCTAACTCACTTTCCTAATATTATGTAATACTATCCTCAATGTTAATGCTAAAGTATTCCAAAGACCTCAGCCTGGATTTTAGCTAATTGTGCTAAGTGTTGTATAAATACCTAACAGTGTACAGTCTAGTCATGCAAAGTTGGGGGACCTCTGAAAGACCCTTTCCCCCTTTCTGCTGTGATGTCTTACTTCAGGTAAAACTCCTGTAACAGGTTTGTCCCAAGAAGGACCAAGAGATTTCAGTTACACTGTTGTTCAAACTGGAGTTTAAGAGTTTTAATTTTCACAGGAAACAGGACAAGGCCCATGGCTACAATTTTGATTTCACATTTTGTGTAAACGTCTGAAATGACTTACCCAAAAGAAAAAAAAAAAAAAAAAAAAAAAAAAAAAAACAGAAACTGGTGCCAGAGCAGAGAACAGGCATCAAATCTTATCAGTCTCACCACACCACTGCAAATATATGATTAGCTTTTTTAAACATGAGAAGACTATTTTGTCACATCCTCAAACGACAGACTAAGCCTTTTTTATTGTTTTAAGCTAGGAGTTTTCACATTTTGTTTTACAGTGGCTTGCTTCTGTCATAGAGGAGAGGTAATACTCATCAGTGAATGGGAAGCCAACTGTGCGGTTATGAAACACCTCTGATTTGTTTCACAGCTAAAACCACCTACAAAGACACTTACTGCAAAGTAGCACAGCCATCGTGAGCATTGCACTGAAAGCAACATATTATTTTTAAAGGAGTTTCAAACCTCTTGTCCTGCTCCTGACCCTTCCTCCAACATTAATACTTTTATGATTTTATGGATTTCTCCCCTAACTAACATGAGAGGTCTCCTCTTCTCCTGCTTTTCACATAGAAACTGAATTAAAACGGAACCTTTACAGACTCAGAGTCTAGTTCACTTCTATATAAATTCAAGGAGGGTCAAAACACTACATTTAAGAGATGTGAGGTCTTCTTTATTTTTTATTCAATTAAATCTAATGAATTTTTTGAACTAAAGAAAGGTGGGCACAGTCATATGCTTACAGTAGAGCAATCCTACAATGACAGAGGAAAGATTAGGAGTCCTACCTAATGGTCTTTCACGTCCTTTATGTCCTTGGATCATATCACTATCTCCAAAAGAACCCCTGCTACCTTTCAAATATTCTTGCTGAAGGAAGATCTGTTTCCATGAATGCAGTACAACAACTTTTATTTACTTCAGTATTTACTTCAGTTGAGAATTTGTCCAAAATGACAATAACAAACCAGTCAGGCCATCAATCTTGTTTTAGCCTTAAAAAAAAAGGGGGGAGGGGGGGCTCCCCAAAATGCATTAACTTAGCTGCTGTGGCAGCTAACAGCAAGCAATGTAGCTGCCACAGCACACAGTTCAGGTGGTCTACAAAACTCATTCAGGAAATGTTAATGCTGTGCATCCAGCTAATGCTCTGTGTTTCTGTAGCTGCTCTGTAAGGATTAGCTAGTTAGCTTAACAATATATAGCAATATGTAGTGTTAATAGTGTTAAAGTATAGCAGTAGAAGTGTCTGTATGACTGGCAGAGAAGCCAAGATCTGCTCAGATACTCATGAACTTTCTTCAGTGTAGGAAATCTTGAAATCTATTGTAAATCCAATGGCTATTGCTGAAGCAATCAGTCTCCATAAAGCAATTAAAGTCAGACAGAGGAAGTGACTTTCATGTCAGCTGTAGATCTTACTACCTACATGTAATTTACATCTGGGTCAAGAGAGTCTGGGAGCCACAATTGCATTCTTGGCTTCACTGTGCCCTTCAAAGTACTGTTATAGATCTTCTGTGTGTTTCTTAAAAGTGCTGTTTAGGGTGACTGAGCTTGGGGAACCATGGTTTATGGTTAGATTCATGAATAGATCTCAGACCTGCAGGGTTCCAGTTTGCAATGACTACTCTGCTGGAATTTATAACTGAATTAGCAGGGCTACCTAACCTAACTGCAGGAGCAGAGTTATGAAGGACAGAGCTTACAGTCTGTAGTCTAAAGGAGAGTAGGTCAGACACTGGGTTAAAGCAACTGTTCCATTTTCCCAGTATGATTTGAATCTGGCAAGAGAATGACTCAGCTGTCTACACAGCCAATAGCATCTTCCTACACATGAAATCAAGACTTTCTATGATGCAGCCTGACAGATTTGTCTGTGTACATGTGTTCTGGGAATTTTATGGCTACGCTGAATCTTTAGTCAAGGGCAGGCTTGGTTCCATAAGATTTCCAACAAAAGATTTTTACTTTCTTGTTATCTGTAGCTTGTCTTAAATCCATGTCTTTAAACAGGTTGTAGTGAATCTGGACAGCCAGGAGGGCACTTTGAGGGGTGCAGTGTATATTCAGTTCTCAGAAGGCAGCATACTGAGCAGGGATCCAGTGGGAAATACCATAAAAAGTGTCTGAGTCCCAGCTCAAGAGAACTCAGCACTTCATTCAGTGGGGGAGGGATGGAGGAAGGCAGCTCTGTCCACATGAGATGTCCAGATGTTTGTCAGCTTCTGAAGCTAGGTCAGTCCCGGAAAGAACTCCTAATAAACCTATGGAGCAGGAATTTATGCCCACATCTGGCATCTATGTGGATACCTTTACGCTGGGCTTTAGTCTGAGACAAAGATCAGCACCTTGGATAATTTTTTGTTATTTTTATCTTTTTCTATTTTATATAAAGCATTTAAGCATCCATTTAGACCAGAATATAATACTTTGGTTTATCTCAGCTAAATTCATTAAGAGTAATTTCTCATTCTTCCATTAAAGAAATGTGATTGCTTTGATCTTTAAAAAGGGGTCCATAGAGTATGTAGGTAATATTTTGTATTTGGCACTGATATGATGGCTGCTGAAATACTGTGCTCAGTTCTACTTCATGAATAATACAGAAATTCAGGATTTTCCATGTTGAATAGCTTAAGAGAGCATTTGGAGAATAATGAAAGGATTAGAAAAAATACCACAAAGTAAGGAGATTAGCCTGTTTTGCATATCTGATAGAAGATGGAGGGGACCTGAAGTACCTGCTTGAAGGATAAAAATTTGTTCACAGAGTTCTCCAGTGTTGCAGATGTAAAGGCTGGAAGCTGAAGCTTGAAAAAATCTGACTGAAATTAAATGTCCACTTCTTACTTTGAGGGTCATTAACTACCAAAAGAGAATTGTGGAGAGAAATAATGGATTCTAAGGCATTAGGAATTTTAAAATGAGGATTATGCCAAAGACAATGCTCTATTGCGTTTGAGCTAGAAATTAGGTAAGGGGTCCTATGGTTTCTATTATGTTGGAGGTTAGACAAGGTGATCTGTAGGGCCTATTTTGAACCTTGTAACTCTTTCTATGAAACAGCATCCTTTGTAGCACCATTTAATTTGACTGAGTTACAGTAAGGAATAATTTGGCTCAAGAAGTATGAAATAATGATTAGTTAAGCTGAGTTAAAGCTAAAGAAGAAAATAATGAAATCATGCTTTTTCTTTTGGGTTGTCTGAACTCCTGTTTTGAAAGTAACAGTTGGGATTTATGGCAGATCTGGTGGAAGTTCAGTGACCATGAAAAATGGCCCAGACCAAATTGATCTGGTTCCTTATGGAAAGATAGAAGTCATCTCTTGAAAGCTCACCAACAAGACACAGAACTAACAAGAATCAAAGTCCAAATTCTCCTTTCACCTTGACCACAGCTCATTGTGATATGGCCCTGTGGGTCTAGTAAACAGTTTTATAGATATTTTTGGATGTGTTCTGCTCTGAGAGAAAATTTGTCCTTCCTCTACATCTCATATTTGCTTATTTGCTCTAGTATGTAACCACCATTGCAAATTAGTAAATATTCCATCTAATATTTAAGCATATTTTTATTTCAGTACATTGGGATTTCATCTGAGCAGTAGCCTCTACTTCTGTGAGTTATAATGACCCAATTTAGCCCTCAGAAAACTGAGTAAAGTATGTCTCAACACATAGTTAGTCTGTCCTTCTTTGTGTAAGGAAACTGTGATAGTTACTCTGATTTTGCAATTTACTATTAGACTCACAAAACTATAGAATCTTCTGGAAGTCATCAAGGTCAAGGTGCTGATAAAAGCGGGGCACATTAGAGAAAGTTGCTACAGGCTTTTCAGTCAAGTTTTGAGTATTTAGATGTTGAACTTAGCGATATGGTTTAGTGGAGAACTTGTTAGTGTTAGGTCAGAGGTTGGACTCAATGATGTTGAGGTCTCTTCCAACCTAGACAATTATGTGATTCTGTGATTCTGTGATCTACAGGGATGGAGACTCCACAACCTCTCTGGACAACCTGTTCCAGGATTTGACTACACTCAAAGAAAGACAAAACAAAACTGAACAGAACAAACAGGTCACAAAATCCTTTCCTGGTGATTTACTACATTTATTATTTATTCACCAGATCAAATGAAATCACCATTGCTCTATCCTAAGAGTGAGGAGGAAGCTTTCATGTTATATCAGTATGGAGCCAGATGATGTTCCATGGGATCACAATAAAAGGAATTTGATCTTAAAGCCACAGTTCATGTTCTAAAGAACAGGAAAGACTAGCTTCAGGTCACCTAGTACCAATATGATGAGAAGAGTATCTGTGAGATTTTCTTTATTTTTAGCTGAAACTCACCGCATTGATTCTATAAAAAACCTTGACATATTGATTCTACAAAATAAACTTCTCTTACTGTGGATTTGCTTTCACCCTGAAAAATCTATTTATTTATTTATTTTTCCTTCAAATTCCACAGTAATTTTTAAATAGAATTATAGAATGGTTTTGATTAGAAGAGACCTTAAAGACCATGTAATTCCAAACCCCTGCCATGGACAGGGTCACCTTCCACCAGACCAGGTTGCTCAAAGCTCCATCCAACCTGGCCTTAAACACCTCCAGGGGTGTGGCATCCACAGCTTCTCTGGGCAATATCTTCCAGTGCTTCATCACCCTCACAATGAAGATTTTTTTCCTAATACCTATTCTAAATCTGCCCTCTTTTAGTTTAAAACTGTTACCTGTTGTCCTATCACTCCACTCCCTGACAAAGAGTCCCTCCCCAGCTTTCCTGTAGCACCCTTTAGGTATTGAAAGGCTGATGTAAGATGTCCCTGGAGCCTTCTCTTCTCCAGGCTGAACAACCCCAACTCCCTCAGCCTGTCTTCATAAGCATCCCTTAGGAATGGCTGAAATCCCAGTCAGCCCTCAGCCTGTCTTCATTTCCTCGGCCTGGCTTCATAAGCCTTTTTATTTGTTTAATATTAATAATAGAGCCACAGATTGCAGTTCAGTAGAACAAAATCCTGCTCAGCAAGAAATTGTATGCTGACACTATCTTATATCCAAATAGCCAAACTAAACCACAGGCAGGTGGAAATGTGAGAGATATTGTATTTTGTTCATGGAGGGTTAACGCCAGAGATAGGAGAGGCAAATCACCACCTTGTTCTAGTAAAATGCTCAGAAGAGTGTCCCATGAGTATCCAGCTCTGGAACTGGCATCATTTTTGTTAGTACAAAAGGGTAGAGTAATGGAATTAATGCAATTAGGTCTAAGACAGACTACAGCATCATTTTGCTTTTTGTGTTGCATATTTATATGAATTTTATTGAGGTTTGATAATGACCAGAGTGCTTTACTGTAATGTCTATCAGTGGGTGGTTATAAGTGCTGGCACAGAATCATACTGAACATTTTTGTTTTATAAAAATGCAAATAAATAAATAGGATTTCTCTTGAGAACTGCTTTCCGTTCCTTAAAAGCTCTGGCTTAGAAAATGAGATCATAAGGATGTGTGAAAATTTAGCACTGAGGTCTTAATTCTGCTGCCGTTTCCATGCCCGCACCACCTGTTCCCGGCAGCGAGAACTGCACCCTGGAGAACAGGAGCAGGACGGGAATTAATGGAGCACTACTGCTCTGCACCGACTGAGGAGCACATCCGATGTGCTTAGCACACTAATAGCACCACATAAATAAATAACAATGATTCTATCTCCTGAGAGGAGAGGGCTGGTGGGATAAATTAAGGGCAAAATCCTGTCCATTTACAGCCAATGCCAGACTTTTCCTTGACATCAGCCAGGCCTGAAATTCACCATCATGGGATTTATTTCAGTGTTGACTTTCTCCTTAATAACCACATGCTATTCTGAGAAAGCATCCTTGGTAGTCAGAACAGGGAATGTTTACTCAGTTGAAGAGACCCATTGATTTAATGCCCTAGTTTGCTACAGGGAATGTAACTTTAAAGGCAGCTTTGTGGCTCTACATTCCAGTAGCATATTTCAACAGGTTTCAAGGGGTTGAAAGCAAAATTTCCTAAGGGTAAACAATATCTTTTGTGATGATAGAATTCCACTGTGGGAGTCTCCAAGTTAAACACACTGTGAATGTGGAAGAAAGTGAATCTTAGGTGCAGTTTCAAATGCAGTTGGACCTGGTTCTTGAAGCTCTTCCCTCATTATAAAGAAATAAGTAGAGTTGTGATCACCTTCCCACGTAAATCTGTAGCAAAAATCGTCCATCAAAATCATCATGTTTAAAGAAAACATAGTTCCTGTAACCAGGAGTAGTTAAAAGAAAGTGATGGCTAACCTCATATCCATCTGTCTTTCATTTCCCTACTAAATGACCTAGCTTTTGCTAACCTAACATAACAGAGTTTTCTGGATCTATAATGAGAAGCTATAACCACGCTGCTGACATAAGAGGGGGAGCTGGGTGTGAGAAAATATTATCAGCATTATAAATTTGAAGAAGACATAATGCATAATATTAATAACTATAACACTTTTATGATTCTCTTGCTTGAAATTATTGCAATATAAATTAATGCATGTTCTGAGGTTCCATAGAAGTAAAAAACTCTCCACTGCTGGGAACAACAAAAATAAATAAATAAATAAATAAATTTGTATTGTGAGCTTCATTTGTATAATCCATTGATCCCAGCATCTGTAGGTATAATCTGAGGCAACTGACCTGGGTAGTTGGATATAAAACTGGATTTTGAGATGATCTGGTCCTACAAGAGATTTTGAAAAGACACAGATTTTTTTGTGGCAAAAGACTTGTTTCCAGCCCTATGTCAGGGTCCTCAGTGGTCTCAGCTTGCTCCTGTGGTGACGCTGTGTGCCAAGGTATTGGCACAAGACCTCAGCAGAACGCACCAGTAGTGTTCACTGGGCTAAAAGGGGAAGGACTGGAGCTGGGAAGTGTGGAGCATCTGTGGGACAAACCGTCCACTGGGAATGAAGACGTGCAGATCAGCATAGATAAAATGGCAAAGCCACAGAGCTCACTGTAAAGAGAACTGGAGTTAAAGGAACTATTATTATGTTTCTGAATGGGAGGCTATTTCATTCTTTACTTCGGATAGGTTGAGCTGCTCTGCTTTCCCAGGTTCACAACTGCTCCTCCTCCTGAAGAAAGATTTCCTTGTTTGTGTACAGTCTCAGAGTGCTGGTGAATGGAGGAAGTCCAGATTTTGAAGGGAACCTAGAGACTTTCTGTTTTAGTTTTCCCAGTTTCTAGTTGGGGGCTGAGACCAATAAAATTATTTGTTGGGAGGGACTGTATACAGGTTGAATGCTACCTCTTTAGCTTCTGTTAACTTCCTGAGAAAAGATTTATGTATCTGCTAAGTAAGAATTACTGTTTTGTAACCAACCTGCAAACCATCACGTTTCTACTGCACAATAAAAATATTTCAAGTCCTAGTATTCAATAGAAATTAAATTTATATATGAAAAAAAAATTGTACAGACAATATGAAAATTTATTTATTTGTATGCTATGTAGACAGCAACAAATCAATGTCACAGTTTTTTATGTAATTTCATTTTAATAAAGAAAAACAGAAAAAAAAATATGAAAAATTCTGATAAGAATTTCTTTTATGTTGAAAGTCAGCATTCTACTGAAGCTCTTCTCCTGTACTACACTGAATTATAGATACACATAAAACTTATAATAGATTTAGCATTTTCTATGGTGCTCATATTTCATATAATATGCAGTATTTTAAATTATAGTGCAAAACAGCAATATTCACAATAAACTGTTGACTTTTTCAAGATAGAAGCAAGACTTTAAGCAAAATACATCAAATCTAACTTAGGAATAGTCTGTAAAGACATAATTATTAGATCGTTGAAAAAAAATCCTATAATAGAATATTGCATCCCAGAGAACACATCTTTTTCTTAAAATCCATCTTTTTCTTACATTTCACAGCTCTTTAATTGGAATCATAGAATCATTTAGGTTGGAAAAGACCTCTAAGGTCATCTAGTCCAGTCTTTAACCTAGCACTGCCACGTCCATCACTAAACCATGCTACTAAGTTCTACATCTACGTGTTTCTTGAAGACCTCCAGGGATGGTGACTCAACCACTCCCCTAGGCAGCCTGTTCCAATACTTCATAACCCGTTCAGTGGCAAAATTTTTCCTAATATCCAACCTAAACCCCCCTGGTGCAACTTGAGGTCATTTCCTCTTGTCTTATCACTTGGTGCTAGGGAGAAGAGACAGATACCCATCTCGCTATAGCCTCATTTAAGATATTGTTGAATTGTTGAAAGAATAACATGTTTCAGAATGATGAACATATATCCCCTTGCTAATGAAGTAACTGAGATCAACACAAGGAAAGCAAGCAGTAAATTTTAAAGTATTAGAGCATAAAATAACCATACTCATAGTTTTTGGTTCAAAAGTCTATTGGGGAAGTATCCTGTCTTCAAAAGCAACTGCCTTAGGCATGCACTACTGTTTATGTGGGAAGCCAATAAAATATCTCACCAAATGGTTATTCCTGTGAAATAAACCTCATCTATGAAAATTATCTAGCCGGTCCTATTTATATTTATAAAAAATCAAATCAATGTTTGCACAAATATGAAATGTATTTATTGTATTTGTTTTAAAATGCTTCACAGTCCTTGGAAGAGACTGGAACTGGAAAACCCCCAAGAGACTGTGGATCATGTCTGTACACAGCTGGGGTTGGTGAATTCAATAGACACATCCCCCAGACCGGTTTATTTCTCTTCAGTCATTTAAGCTTCACACCTACATCATGGGTGGTTAAAACTTCATGGGAGTTTAATAAACTTCTGTTACTGTTAGGTGGCATGTTTTATAGGTGTACGTCATATTTCTTGCTTTTCCTTGAACTTATGCTTTTTTAATTTTATTTTTTTACACAAACACCCAAGTTAAATTTTTATCTTTCTTTAAAATGAATTTCTGAGAAACTTTTCAACGTTAACCACAAAAATTATCATCGTTAAGTTAAAATGTTAACACCCACTGAAATGAACAGGGGTAGACTTTGTCTTTTCATGTATAACATATCTTGTTTTCTGTACCTTAAAAAGACAACTCTGCATCAGTTTCCACCAGCTTCTGCCCCAAGCATATTCAGAAGCTCTTTTTCGGAAGCATAAAAACTTGAAACATGTATTTTAAAAAATGAAAGCATGTGTGGTGCAAAATCTGAATCTGTCACAGGAACTAGATAAATAGCTCAAATGGGCCAGATCTAGCCAATGAACAGAGTGTTTGACATCAGTGATTTATACTATTTCCCTTTCATGTTATAATAATTGCCACAAACTGAATTTATGTTGTGCCATTTCCTGTTCTAGCTGCAATCTTTGCTTCAAGAAAAAAGGTTTCAGAACTTTAATGCCTCCACTGTTCTTGGAAAGATAACAGTAAGCAGGACTATTTTATGATTTCATTGCTTGGTTATTCATATTCTTTCTTTCTATAGCCTTCAGGGAGAACTAGAAGGAAATGGCGAGACAAAGAATTGGCTTCCCATCGAAAACACAAAGAATTGGATTGTTGCTGCTGAAGGCAAAAAGTGAGCAGGGAAAAATGATGCTCCCAAAATTACCCCATAACAGGAAACCCTGTAAATGTCTCCCATCCTTCTGCTAGATCTGCATCCATTTGCAGTGTGAGCAGCAGAAAGGGCAGATGTTGGATCAAAGAGGAAACGTTTACCTAAACAATGAAAAAGCACTCTCCCAGCTTCTTTATACCCAACGCATGCCAGATTGCACATAGCTATTACTGTCTAAAAGAAAGGCAGAAGATTTCTATTAAGCATAGTGTTGCCTGATAGCAGCAGAAGCAAATAGACAGTGAGCATGAAGAGGGAAATGAATGCCTGATAGGAATTCAGTCTGGAAGCCAGCAAGAAATCATTAAGATGTTGTGTGTTTCATTGCAATATCTAATGTGATAATATTGCCTTTATTGACATGTTGTGTGCTATTCAGCTCTGAAGTGGATTTCTTCCTACTGAAGTGCACATTTCTGGAAAAGAAGTGCATTGGCACATAAAATTCAGCAATATGCTGAAACAAACAGTAAATAACTGTCCTAGATGTTGTCTTGTCACCATGGCAGGAAAGAAGTATTTAAGAGTGAATTTAGTATGTATCTGCAGATTTGAATTAAAATAGAGACCTACCCTAGCCATCACCATGTTATAATGCTCAATTAAAACCATAACATCTTAGCAAGAAATGCAATTCAAAGAAAAAGAAAGAAAAAAAAAAAACAAAAAAAAAAAAACAGAAAGAATAAGAAATTAGTTCAAGCAGGGCCACCTGTTGCATCTGATTCTTCCCCTTCCAAAACAAGTCACAAAGACATCTTCAGCCGTGTATTCAGCTAGATGGATTGGTTTAAACTAGGAAATGGAGAAAGTCCCCCTGAGCCTTTAAGCAGCACATTCTGCTGCACCTCTCTCTTTTCCATAACAGAAGCAGGAATTGTGCATTGCATGACTGTGCTCGGGAGGAGGAACCCCTGCAGAAAAGCCACAGCCATGTGCCCACAGGGACACTCTGGCACAGTTTCTCATTGCACAGAGCACCAGAGGACAGGGAAGGTTCAGGGACATGAGAAAAGGAAAACAGGTGAGATGGATGAGTACCTGATCTGTTCCCATCTGCAGAGCCAAGGTGATGCTGGGATCATTGCAAGTGGTACTACCAGCTCCAGCTCTGCTTTGACTGCCTTCTGCATCTGCCTCCAGGGAAACACAGATCTTTCCAACTGTTTGCCTTCCTACACCTGAATGAAAGGAGAAGGGAGACTGCTGGGTTTTTCACAGGGGTGTCCCAGGCAGCAGTATGTGCTGCAGCTGGAGAGCACTCACCAGCACTGATCTACCCAGGAAGCACTGACTCCATCAGCTGTGCACTGCAGAGCTGCTCTGCATATGGCTAGTAAATCAGATGCTTTAGTAGGACTTCAGATTTACCATGTAGTGAAACCCATCAGCTCAGTGCATACGTGGTATACATGTATGTGTTGCATTCTAGATAGACACCTATAGCCGATCTGCCTGTAGTCACCATTTCTTTGAAACCTGAGGGATGTTCAGAAAGAAACATGGTTACATTTGCTGTGGAAATGTTACACATTGGAAAAATAGGATGTATGGGCAAAGTTAAATACCACCAAAAAAAAACTTCTAGCAAGATGTTCTGTGGGACCCTAATATACTGGTATGTTATAATATTTCTACCCATAAAAGCTTCTTTCTCTTGTATTGGCTTTTTTGAGTTTATCTAGGAAATAGAGATCAATGAATCACAATCCTCACCCTTTTCTCAAAAAGACCACCCCACTACAAAAAGACCACATTGTGCCTCTGGTGTTGGATGTTGTATCGAAGGTCTGTAATGGTGCAACTTAGCCATAAAGCCACAATGCTGTATTTATGTGAATGCTTCCATATACCTTACTATTTTGATCCCAATATTGTTAATAATATTTCCTTAGCCTGCTCTGTAAAACACTCAAAACTCCTGTTCTGTCCATTCTCCTGATCTCTTTTTTTTTTTTTTTTTTTTTTTTTTTTTGCCCTGAGAGAAAGAAGAGCAGAAATAGTGGAATCAGCCTTGGTTGGATTCTGCCTACACATCCCAGTTTCACACATTGACAAATCTAGTCACTTCTACTGGAATTACTTCAAAATTATACTGGAGCAGAGTCAAGATACGTAGGTCAGAGTTTTAGAGTTCAGCTCCCACTTCAGCAGCTAAACAAATGTCATGTTTCTAGTGAGAGTATGTGGAAAGTGGCAGCTCACTGCTAGGCATTGCTTTTATCAGGCTTGTACAGAAAAACTTGCATGGTCCTAATGCTGCTCTGGATGAATATATCTGAAGAGAAAGGCTCCCTTGCTCTTGCACAAAATTAAAAACCTCCATTGCTTTTAAATGCACAGCTAAATAAAATGTGTAGCTTTTCAGACACATCTTGTTTTAAAAGTTCACAGTAAGGAAAATGAAATCTAGTTGCTGAATTCTTTGCCAGGCATAGCTCATTTTTTTATAGCTGCTTAAGGCATCCATGCAGGGTAGAGTTATAAGGGATCTGTTTTACTCTATTCTCCCTTCTAGCCAAACTGAAATTGGTAGTGCTTTTCTCTGACGATGCAAAGCAGAGTTAAGAAACGAAAGGGTATTTGGGATTACACTCACCTGGAGTACAGTGACAACCTTTTACCTGCTTTGTGTTTTCTAGTTTGGACAAATAGCTTGATTTTTTTCAAGCTTGGAACATAACCTCCTCATTATCACATTTGTTGAAACAGATGGGAAAGCATTTGGAAGCACTGCTTAAAAAGCGGTGGTTTCTACAGAAAGAAAGTTGTATTTAAACACTGTTATTCAAGTTGTTTGGGAAGCAACAATGTCAGCTTCCCAAATCTGATACATTTGCATAATTTGTCTTTTGTTCTTCTGTCTTCTGCTTGCTGTTCACATTCTCTCCTAGCCCTCTGCAACTCCACTGTGCAGGATGTGTTTCAGATAATAAGACTCACATACTGGGTATTTCACAACTGGGTTTTAATTCCCAACATCCATTTTACAAGATGTAGTTTACACATTTCTGTTTTGTGGCTTCATTTGGGCTGGATTTCCATTTTCTGAAAGATAACTCTTCAGTTGAATAACCTCTTGAGTTTTGCAATTATCCCATACTGTCTTATGTTTCTTTTGCTTTTCTACTTTTTTCTTTACTTTATTCTTTTTACACGCCTTCTGTGACTGTTAAGAGATACTCTAAGACTTTTAATTTTGCTTCTTTGATTTTAAAGCTTTTTTTTTTTTTTTTTTTTTTTTTTTTTTTTTTTGTGAATGGGTAGGCAGCTGGTGTTCTGCAACAAGAGCAGTAATTTTCTTTCTGATGAATAGTTTATTTGAGGAAAAATGCAATTCTGGTTGTCCCAAAACTATTAACAAATTTAGGTCAAATTCATGAAATAGTTTTGGCTGGAAAAACAACAACTTTGAGATGTTACATTAACAAAACTGCTGGATAAGGAATCAGCTACCTTTCATCTGTTGGTTTTGAAGCTCTCCCAACTTTAATTCTCTGGATTTCCTCTTTTTGAGGGATGCTGAATGCACATCTCAACATACAGCTGTAATACGTAACATCTTGCAGTGTGTACTCCGGGGCAGTGTTCCAGGCTAGTCCCCAGACCCACCCTCATACACAAAGCATTCTTGTTGACTCAGAGCATATTTAAATACTTAATGGAAAAGGAATCTGCTTCAACAGGTGGGACTGAGGAAAAACCAGGTCAAAACTAAGTACAACCAGGTGGCAGAGAGCTCCATATTGGAGGGGGAAATGTGAGGTCAAGATCCCTCAGTGAGAGAAGGACCACATCCTGTTTAGTCAGCCCAGGACCGTTCTATGAAAACTCTTCCTATGACAGCTTTGAGGTTTTAATCTTTGGCTTTTGCTTGTCTTTTTGGAATTTTAATTGATAAAAGCAAGTTCAATAATTCTGTTAAAAGTGAGATTATTCCAAGGCTGTTAATTGTTTACATATCTATTGTAAACACATTCCCTACACCATATAAGAACAGTTATGACTTAACCCATATACAAGAAATGATTTTACTGATTAGTCAGCAGTCCATGCCTACCACAGAATCAGTATGAAAAACATCAATATAGTGCTGGACCTGAGATTCATATTATACAGTGGGTTAACATGGCATAATTTTTCTCCCAACTGACTAACAGTAATCTGTTTGGCCTGCTTTGGTTCGTGCCCTGTATTTTCTTGGGACTTTCCATTTCCTCATTTAAATTTTAAAAAAATTTCTGTTACTTCTGAAAAAGTCAGACATCACCATTGGATAGAGCAGCATTTTAATTGGTACCTTGTTTGTTAATACCCAAGCAGGATCATCAAAGCTCTGTTTCCCTGTTTACAGTGTGAAGGAAAACAACTTCTTCAGTACAGGATTTGAAAGATCCATATCTCACTAATTAATATATTGGTTAAATTGTAAGTTAATAAATTTTGTATCCATTTGGCAGGAGCCTGGCATCTTCTATGATTATTTGTTTCTTTTCATATATCGGTATTAAAGTTTTACTATGGTAAACTCCAGAATTTTAATAATTTTCCTGCAGAATTGTAATACGATTCTTTCTTTCCCTGAAAATACCTGAGGAAAATAAAATAAAATAAAATAAAATAAAATAAAATAAAATAAAATAAAATAAAATAAAATAAAATAAAATAAAATAAAATAAAATAAAATAAAATAAAAGAGATTTACAGTTCAAGACTAACCAAAATCCAAAATATCACGACTGGAGACCTGCAGCCCATTGCTTCTCGTGTCCACAACCATCTACTTTCTGATGTTCTGTGTAGGCATTTCATGATCTTTTGTTTCTGTTTGTACAGCATCTTATTGAACCAAGCTCTTCTCTGAGCTTGACATGTTAGACTATGACTTCACTGATAAAATTAACAAAGAGCATCAAAGGCCATGCTCCAGCATGCTCCAGCTGTGTTCATTATGTCCAGACCTTGACCTTGACCCTCAGTGCCCTGAGAACTGATCCTATGTCCAGAGTGCCTGTTTTTCAATTGAAAGTACCTGAAATAATGTGGACCTGTGTTGGTTTTGTACCGTGAAACCAACATTTGTTTTACACAACCTCGATGCAGCATGGTGGCATTTATGGATGTTTAAGGATGCGAAGTCTGCCTGAATAGTCCTGCATGACAGTGTAAGGTGGAAAGAGAAAAATCTGGAGGATGGTTCCTAAAGTGACTTGAAGGGCTGTCTTGAAGAGAACTTTTGGCATGGGCCAAGCTATGCCAGCATATGTGCTGAGCTGGCAGTGGAACAGCAGGAAAGATGACTTTTCCACTTCTGGAACTTGTTCTTTGGTCATGCTTTATTTAGAAGTAAGATGCAGCATTAGGTACTTACATTCTAATAAATATTATTATTAATTTTCCATCTTATTATTTCCATTATTGTTAATTTTCCATCTTATTATTAATTTTCCATCTTATGATTTCTAATCTCCATCTCCCATTGCTATATTCTCCAAGGAGTTGACAACAAGTCAGTTGTGTTTTGGTACTGATTCTACTTCTACCTCATCGACTTGAAACGACTTGAGAGTGCTTCTTTGTTCCATGATGAAAATGACCTCAGCTGTTTCCAAGTGTTGTTAGTTTGAGACATCAAAGAATTGTCTGATGGAATATCTAAGCACTATATGAAGATAGCCAAAACTATCCTTTGTCATCACTTTAATAGACATTGTTAACTCTTTCGTTTCCTTTAGGCCTTGACTCTACAGAAGGTGAAGTACACGCCTGGAATTAAGGGGGCAGATAGACCCACTCACCTCAATGGAGCTACTGAGGGCTTAAAGATAAGCATGAATCTTATTTAACCAGGGCCTTAAGATGCTCTTCTAGGCCAGTGAAAAGCATTCTAAACCCCCAAGGTAGCCATGTTCTATCTTACAAACAGATAGCTCTCTCTAACTCTCCCTAACCTCACTAAAATAGTATAGTAAATTGTTTTGTGTCAACTTACCCCAGGATAATTTGGAGTGTTGTGCTCCCTTTCTAGTCAGTCAGGGGTCTGCACTGCTGTCAACCACTGAGTTGGATGAGCGGTGAAGTGTCTTTGGAAAAGATCTGTAGCTGTGCCTACACAGAACTGCGTGGCCATGATTCAGCCTGCTCAGTTTGTGTAGCATTTTTTTGAGAGCTATCTGGGATTTGTGTGGTGCTTCCCCGTCTCCATTCTTACAGCAAAGACTCAGTGAGTAAGTCTGACTCTCTGTGGCTGCCAGTAACCACTGCTCTTCTTAGCATCAAACCCCAAGCACATGGAGCATGCTGACAAGAAGTGCAGACCTGGTTTCAATGCCCTCCTCATCCTGACGACAGTTTAGTCCACAAAGCTGAGGATTTAGAGAACGATGTAACCAGGCAGGTTCATATCAGTCTGGAAAGCTCATTGAAAAGAGCTTTATCTGTCAGTCAAAAAGTGTCAGACTGAGCTGTTTCATCTCCATTCATTTTCTCACTTGATTTTATTTAAGTTCTTGTATTACACATTTTTAATATCTATGTAGTAATTTCTAGCATTGCTTTGTCTCTAGGAAAAGATATTCTTGCCCTTTGGAGCAAAACATATTGACATTTTTTCAATGGCAAATAGTTACATAAATAAACTGCTTGAAAATATTTTTTTTTCAATTTCCTTTACTGGAATTTCCAAATTGCAAACAAGTAGAAATCAGAGATATTGTTCCAATTTCAAAAGATTTTTTTTCCTCAGTAGAGTTTAGAATTCCATGGGGCTTTTTAAAGGAGCAATCCAAGCTGGACTGAACAAACCGTTCTGCTCAGCGGTGAACCCAAATAGTGCTTAAATCCCCATGGTGCAACGAGCTGTGTTGTGCCATTTGCATGTGGAGCAGCCACAACATCTGATATCTCCTTCAAGGATGTGTGGAAGAGATGAGAAGATAAGTTATAAGATGAGAGGATAAGGTTTACATGTGTCCTGCATACAAATAATTTTAACAACAACTTTTCCCTGCACATTTTTTTAAATATATATATCAAAGACAAGGATCAGACCCTGGGAAGCACAATATTAACTTCTGCTTTTAATAAAAGGTAAATACAGAAACAAAATGCAAATGAAAAAAATGGGCAAATCTGCCACAAATGTTCTGAGATCTGGTAAACATTTCATTTCTGGATTGTATAAAAATACAACAGCTGACAAAGATGTTCATTATGGGAAAGACTGACTGTGGAGGGCTGAACAAAAATGTAACTGAAAGGTTTTTATAAAGACTCCCAGTTTGAAAGCCTGTTGAGCAAAACAAAATAGCATGGATGTCTCCACTTTGAAGTGAGCTAAATAGTGTAAGTGCATTTTTTGTCCAGGTATCTAGAATTTTACCTAATTCCTAAACAGCTGGTTTTTTGTTTTGTTTTGTTTTGTTTGTTTGTTTGTTTGTTTGTTTCCTTTCAGGTTTGGAAATAATCCGTGCCTTCAAAAATTCTAGGTCTAAAGGGAAAATTTCCCTTTTTTGCCTATATCCCAGCTCTGTCTGGCAGCACTGTCATTCAGCATCCTCTGATGATACTTGTGGAACAGGAAGGGCTGCATCATTTAATGCCTCCTTCAAGGGGTTGCTGTTTATATTACAGTGTACTGGAGCAGATCAGCTAAGTTTTGTCCATGAGAAAGGCTACACACGGCATGACAGAGCTAGCTAGGTACTGTGTGATGCACATAGCAACTGATCCAGAAAAGCAAATAAACCAATGTGCAGATGAATGCACATGGGCATGAGGCATGGGAGCAGTCCCACTGCAGCTTAGGGAGCAACCTTTGTGCCTAAAAAGCACACGGAGTGTATGTTTAGTGAACCATGTCACATTCTTGTTACAGGCTTAAAATTCCAAAGTAAAATGTGTAGACAAGCCTTGTGTGGGAGCCTATTTAAGGAAATTGTCTCTGAGTCCTGGAGCCATCTGTGATATAAAAGTGTACTGCATGGACTCCTTGAATAAAAGGATTCACTGCCAGGGCTTGTTGGAAGTCTCAGTCAGAGATGCTTTTCATACAGCAGGCATATAGATCTTTCACATGATGAATCAGATTTACTAAGACCGTCTGCTGTTTGGAAGTGATTTCAGGCCTGAAGAATGTCTCAGTGGAGGCCTGATTTGATTCGGGGAGGGGTGCAGGGGTCACATGCTGCTGAAGTGGACTATATGTTCTTCTGGGCCGACCTCTAGAAATAATAAGGAAGAACCAGTTCAAGGGCTGTAAGCTAGTGCCACTCGGAAACTAATTGCAGCTCTGTTGTACACAGCACTGAGGTTTCCCTCTTAGGCTGCAGCACTGATTTAGCTGGTATGTTAATACGGAAGTCTAAATTAAATCAGTCTTGTGTCAGTGCTATCGAAGAGGCACATTCACTTAGCCCTGCAGTTTTATAAAATGCGAAGAAAGAAAACCATATGGCAGATTAGGGCAAATTGCTTTAAAATTGTGGCTGAGAGCCAAGTGAGAGAGAGTGAGCCTGAGAGAGTGTTCATGTCTGTTTGAAATATGCCCACTTTCACTCTGCTGCTTTACACGCTTGAAAGTGGAAGGCTCATTTCCCTGTGACTTTAAATGTATTAAATACTCCTCATGTCCTAATGAAAGTAATGTGTCCAGTATTTGTGGAAGTTACAATAAAAACTTTTTTTTTTTTTTTTTCTTTTTAAACTGGGATTGCACTGCCTTGTACTGCTGAAGGATGAATAAAAGAATTTAGTGCAATCCCAGGAGCATCAAGGGGTGAATGGACACATGTAATAAGCAACACTTAGTAGAGAGTCCTGGCTATTACCACTGCATATATAGTGCAACAGTGACTACAAGATTTACGTAGGAACTGAGATCATGTAGCACTAAAAATAAATATAATAATGATCCCTGCCCCAAAGAGCTTTCAATGAAGTTATATTATCTGAGCCATATGAAACTGTATCAAGGAAATGAAACAGGATGGACAATAAAGAAATAAATGGCACTTTGAAAATATCTTTAATAACTTAAAACAGTCTCCTATCATTTGCTTATTCAGAATAAGAGAGAAAAAAAAAAAATCTTTGCATTTTCTTTGTAAGAATTTGGCTTTCTTCCACAGTTCCTCCAAGTCAGTGGGTCGGCTTTCTGTGGACTCCCCATGGATGCCAGGAACCAGGACAAGGTCGGTTCCTGAGAAGCTAACACTGCAATGTGTGTCTGTGCATGAGTACTGAAATGCACAGTGATCAGAGAGAGCATCTGGGACACCAGCAGTGATCACTTAGAGGGTAGTGGCCAGCATTACCCTCCAAGTTGCCAGGATGGCTTTCCTGTCATCACCAGAATCCTCTGCATGAGAAGGCTTCTCTCTGTGCTATGGGTCCTAAACTCTTATCCCCCTGCAACTTCAGGGGCTCTGAGTCTGGACCAGTGCAGATAATTTGTTTCTGAATCCTCCTGTCTTTTAATTGCAGTCAGGACTGTCCAGCCTGTGGCCACAAGGGCTATTACACCCACCCCTGGACAGTGAGGGTCCTCCTTGCACCAGCTCCATGAGTGACTCCACTGGCTGTCCCCCTACTTTCACAACACAGTATGGCCACCCTACATGCCTCCCTCAAACCCATACACAGCTCTGTTCTCTGAGCTCCAGAAAACTCTTGGTCTAACTGTTGAAATGCTCTTAAAGGCCTACACCGTGTGTACTAGGCCATACCGCGCTGAGCTGCCAGTGTGGAGTACCCAGCAGAGCACCGTTGTTTCCATAGCAACCCTCTGATAGTCTCTCACTTACAGCTTTCATTAGATTTAACATTCAAAGAGACATTGATTAAAACATGACATTCCTAACACACCGAAAAAAAATCCATTTTCTACAAAATCCTGTTATATGGCATAGACAAACTCATTGATGACCAAATTAGTTAATAGAACTTTTCAGATGACATTGGAACAGACCACAAAAAGGATAAATTCACATAAAGATAAATGTCTAAGTGAACCTCTCACAAATACAGCAGTGCTGACTGCAGAAATGTGGTACACGGGTCTATCAGGGACATCTCAGATAAAGTAAGCCTGCTGAACCCAAATTTAACCTGAAATGATCTTATTTCAACCTTTCCCAGTATGGGTCTTAAAAAGTACCATGGTACTATAGAACAAAGATGTTTCTGCAGCTGGGGAGGCAGCAGTAGTATCTTGGAGGACCAAGGGTGTCTCTTTACACTCAACAATTTCAATTCCTCAGCTACCTGGATCTTGCTGGGTACTAAGACCTTTATATGGTGGACTTCATTCTATGATGGAAATTAGAGTGCAAAAAGGCTCTGAGTTTTCAGTTTTGATTCCCTACTCCTGCAAAATCTCTGTTCACCAGCTGCAATCCCACAACTTTCTGCTCTTCAGTTATTATCCTACAGTACAAGAACTGTTTTCCTTCTTCATTCTTACCTTTGGGCTAAAAAGCTCCACTGGTTATCTCCCTGATCACAGACTCTGCTCTACAGAGACTCCATGGAAGCAAGACTTCCCTAGTCCGGGAGGAGTTGTGCATAAGAAACTCAAGGCAATTAGCACAGAATTTCACAGAATGACATGACTAGCATCATGGTACCATAGCTGAAAAAGTAATAAAACATGCTGTTATGGTACAATATATACCTAGAATAAGCAGAACTATCATGGTACCAGTGCATTGTTAATTTCTAGTTCAACCCCTAATGATATCCATTTCCATCTACCTCCTGCTTCTGCCTATGTGTAAGTACAGGTGAGAAATACATGGATTTCACAGAATTGTAAAACCATCTCCCACCCAAACTATTGCATCTGCCTTTAAAGCAGAACACAATCATAGGTCTTGCTGGACACTAAGGGACTCTAGCCTGCTGTTCCTCAACTCTTTTTAACCCTACTTCCAGATAACCTGTTTGAAATTATGCCAAAGATCATCTAGTACAGTACTGCCATGATGGTTTTCATTTATATCGGAATAAAATATAGCTACCCTGGGAAGAGTCTACAGTGACTTTTATTTTTCCCCATTTTGTTTTCTTGCTTGCATGCCTAGAAATATATGTATGTGCATTTATATTTAAAAGCTTTTGAAGTTGCTTCAAAACAATTGTGAAATCACCTTGTGATGTCTTACAGATCACCAAATGGTCCACAGATCGCAGCTTGAAAAACATTCAGCTACATTTGATGTCTATATTGGGAGGAGATGAATTGCACCTTAAGGCTATCTCTGCTCTAACAAATTAAACATGGTCAGGAAATGGTATGGGCATTGGCCCTCAATCACCCCTACCATAAAATTGCTAGAGCAGTCTCTGGTGCAGCTTTGGCCTGCACCAGATATCGCTTTACCAAATAACTGCTGAGCACAGCTCAGGGGGCAGCGTGGATGAGGAGCCATCCCCAGTACTAAGTTTCCAGGTGGTTGTTCTGTTTTGGAGCATAAGGGGAACTGCAGGCATTGATCTAGTCAGAATGATCCAGTTTGGCCTCATTGTGAGGGAATAAACCTGGTACAGTTTCTTTTCAGAAACACAGAATCACAATCATATGGATTGGAAGGGACCTCTGGAGATGATCAAGTCCAACCTCCTGCAAAGAGTAGGTTCCCTACAGTAGGTTGAGCAGGAAAGTCTCCAGCCAGGTCTCCAGAGAAGGAGACAACCTCTCTGGGCAGCCTGCTCCAGTGCTCTGTGACCCTCAGTGTAAAGCAGTTCTTATTCATGTTTGTGTGGAACTTCCTGTGTTCCAGTTTTTGACAATTGCCCCTTGTCCTATTGCTGCACACCACTGATGAGAACCTGGCCCTGTCCATTTGTCTCCCACACCTTAGATATTTATAACATTTTTCTCATATTTCGGTTGACATGGTAGACAATTAAACATGGTCATAAGGTATACTATCTGCCCATTGTCAGAAGGTGCCACCACATTTTATCTTGTCACCTGCCACTACAGAATCAGAAAATTTCGTAACAGCTAAATCTCAGTGGTAATGTCTCCACCGTATACCATGGCCTCCAACTGTCATATTGTTTCCATTAGACATCATCTTCCCTTCAGTAGGTTTAAATTAACATTTCTTTCATGAGATTTAGGAGTCAATGGGTGTACCAGAAATGCTAGTAAGACCTTTATGGGAACTCATTTTAAGTCTATTAAATATATATATATATATATATATAGTCTACGCTACTAACACAGGAACACAGGCTTTCAGTGTACTTATGGAGGGTGGTGATCTCCTCCAGAGTGATTCCTACCAGGCAAAGTAGATGTTTGGGAGATACAGAAATATTCACTCAAGGAGGAGCAACAGGCACTCCCAGTTGTCACAAATGGACACAAGACCATATTTTCAGGTGAAATAAATTTCAATCATGTAGTATTCATTTCAAATAGAAATAGTCAAAAGGAATTTCAGAAAGGAAGTGAATAACTGAAACAGAACAGAATATTTAAGAAAGCAATGCTATCAAGGATGCAATGATTTTCCCCTTATATATTTTGCTTTGATTTAAGCTAAAAGCTGCACGATTTATCTCCATAGCAATGAAAGATAAACTTATTTAAAAGACTGAGAAAAAAAAAGGATTTGAATCATAACTGTCTCAGCATTCTCCATAAAAAAGGGGACGATAACAACATTTACATCTTTCTACACTTTGAACAATTCAGTCTTTCCAGCATGAGTTGTTTACAGCAAGAAGTCTGTCTGTATATTTGTTCACTGGACAGTGCAATAGTGTCTTCATGGTTGGCTGTTCCCCAAGGTGCTACCATAAATAGCTACAAATAAATAACAACCTGTGCTTTGTCTCTCTGTGTTTTGCTTAGCTAGCAATACCTTAACTTAGATTTTTCCTTAGGAAGACTTTCTATGATCACACAAAACTCACAGGGGAAAAAAAAAGAAAGTCCGTAACTCAATACTAGCTCAGATTTCCATCTGCTCCCAAATCACTACTTTATATCTTGAATACATCTCCTGTGTTGCCTTTATTTTGTAATTGAGCAGAAAACAAGATTTATCCAATTGCCAGATTAGTCCTGTGAGTAGCATGCACATAGTTCAAGAGCCCTTATCAAGTTTTGGAGCAGTTTATCTCAGAGAGTTCAAATGGTTACCATTCATTATGCTGCAGCTGTATTCTCCCAGAATACAAAGGACTCATGAGTTTTAGTACGAACCAACACACAATCTTTCTGGGTTAAGAAAAAAAAACAACACACTTTTTGTTGATATTTTCCAATGGAACTGAATGAGGAAAAGAAAACAGGACTTGGGCAGATGGTCGGGACAGGCTGAATGCTGCTTATTCTGCTTCAGAACATCCGTCAGACGCATTGCCAGGAGCAGTCCTTGCTGAAAAATGGTGTTTCTGTGCTATTTCTCAAACATAATTTTCAAATCTTAGAATTCTTGATCTAAACTGTGAAAATGCCAAAGCCTGAGCTTGGTAAGGCTTCTCAACAGCAGTGACACTCAGGGGCTGGAGGCTGGGCTGCCTTACCGTGGACATGGGTAGCAGAGAGCAGGAGCTCTGGTTATAGATCAGTGGCAAGTGAGCTCATTCAGCATCCCAGCTGATCCAGTCCTAGAGACTTGATGCTTGCAGCCTTTCTTTTGCATCAAACCCAAAAGCAGTGCACGCATGAGTGAGCTCTGCTCAGGGCAGGAGGGTTGTGAAAGTGGGCTCAGCTGTGAAGTACTGACTCTCTGATATTGCGATGAATGTCACCAGTGGGAAATCATAATTGCAGGAGCCTGTAAGCCATGTCCCTCCATTATATCTGGTTTGAATATATTTGAATAAATTTAGAAAACAATTCATTTCAGCAGTAGACAGTACAACATAGTCAATAAACAATAACAGTATGCTTTTCAGACCTATTAATTGCACTTAGAGACTGAAATAAAACACGAGGATTGCCAGTTCTAGCAGTGCTGAGCTGTTTCCATTTTCACAGGGCCAGCCCATATATATAAAGGTGATGGACACGCTATTGAATCCAGCACTCACCTTTTCCCCTCCCAGTTTCTCTCTGGGAGCAATCACTTGCCTTTTCTTTTTGCATTCCCACTCTTTCTTTTATGCCTGCCACAGGCTGTCAGTGAGGCACTTGACCTCCTTCTGAGGGCACAGGTATATGTGGTTTCCTGTGCAGCTGGTGCCAACACTGCTTCGTGGATCACTTGACAGGGGAAATCCCGAGAGCTGGCCAGCTGGCACCACCTTTGCCGAAACCTAAAACTGCCGTCTCAAACTTTTAAGCCCCTATCTGGAGACTCGTAAATGCTCTTGTGCCGGCTATGTTTGCATGCGTAACAACATGCAGCGTGCTTGAGTTCACTTGGCGAGAGAAGGGGCAAATGCTTTCCAGGGAGTGTGCCACAGATGTAGAAGGCTGTGCATAATGTGTTTTCATTGAAGCAACCTGGATTTACCACTAACGTTTCTGTCCAAACTAGTTTTGCATGTGGTTGTTATGAGAAAAAAAATTACTTTAAAAGGAAGAGATTTGAGAAAAGAAAATATTGTTTTTCTGTTTATTTCAGCCTGTTTATTTCCTGAATTTGGCACATTTTCTATATCGTCAGCAGTGTAGTTTCCTAAATCCTCACAGGACTATTTTCCCCTATTGTCTGTTTGAGTCTTTCACACAGAAACAGGAAAGAGAAAAATATTTTTATTTCTTAAAAAAAAAAACGTTCAAAGCTTGCAAAATACAAACAGCAAATTGTTGTTGTTATTCTTGTCCTTCTTCCTCTCCTTCCTATAACCTATTACATTTTTATCACATTACATCTGTAGACTTTGTCTACATTTTATCCGCCATGCTGATATAGCTGTCTAGGTGAAGCTATGCTAGTATAATCCCCAGTGTAAACAGCTTTGCTTTACTTTAAGCATGGCTTTTCAATTTAACTTAAACCTCTTCTTAAGAGGCATAAACAGACCAAAAAAGCCACTCCGATATTGGATTAAGACTGATCACTTTGAGGTTTATTTGTATCCAACTCTCAAAACCTTTTGCATATAGACCAGACCATATCTGAAGCTCTTTGAGAGAAACTGTGTAAGCTTATACGACCTTATTTGGCCAAGTATAAGCTTGCCTTTGTCCATTTTCTGAGAAGAAACTATCTAACCATATTATATGATGTTTAGCCCAAGCTAATAAACATCACTGAGGCACAGAGCTTAATTGATTATAAGTGTGAAAGCAGATATATGTCTTTTTCTAATCCTCTGGGGGTAAACACAATTAATTAATACTATTCACAATATAAAATATAGACACACCTGAAGTCCCTAATTGATAGCTACAACAATCCTTTACATGTTCTTCAAAGAAACATCATCACGGCAGAAAACTCTTTAAATTATAGCAGAAGATCCTTATGTCTATCAGAAATTTATATCTCCTTGGAAATTGTGGACATAAAGCCACAGCATACAAGCACAGGACTCTGTACTGGACCTGATTTGAGTTCAGTGCACGTTGGATGCATCTGACTTCTTGGATTTGCTGTGCTTAGGTGCAAGTGTCTACTAAGTCCAGTGTGGATTACAAAAGACCTGATGCTTTTGAAGTAGCTAATGTTGCAACTCAGGCTACAGACCTGCTTCTGGGATGCTGGCAGCTTCGGGTAATTGGCTGAAATGTACCGGCTCTGGCTTCTGCCCGCTCTACACTCTTATTTTGCTCAAGTGTAAGTAACCACATAAACATATAAACAGTTCTGTTGGCCAGATTCACTAGAAAACTGTGCCGACTTCATGCTGTTCTGGAATAAAAGGATATAGAACATACCCATGATATCTGAGCTGCAGGTACCTCTCTAATTATTGGTGAAAATGGGTCCAGAAAACAGCAGAACCAAGTCATATTCTCACTATTTCTTTCAGATCTTAGCAAAATTAAGTTCTTTTTTTTTCCTTTTTTTTTTTTTTTTTTGGCTTGACAGCAACTGGGTAATTTAAGAGCTCGTCTCCTTGACAGACCTTCAAGGACCAGCTACTGACTGTTGCTGCAAATGTACTTATTTACAAGTCGCACACCCCTGGCTTTGTTTGACATCCCTGCTGGAGTGGGACAACAGTTCTTGCAAAAGTAGAATGCTGAATATGTTCCAAATATTAAAGATGAAAGAAGTTTTATATCTCCTCAGTCGAGACTAGCAGGGAATTTGAACACATAAAGTAAAACATAGTAGAGATTATAGCTTCTCTGCATGTGACAAAGCTTGGAAACTGAAACACAACCAATGTCTAGCAGTTGATATATACATTAAAATACATATTTGCTATACGTGCAAATCTACATGTGATTCTGTGTGTTTTTACATGTATGTGTATAATTTTTAATATGCATTGTAGCCTGAGATGAAATTGGCTTTCAAAGTTGGGCTTGGAGCTGGCTAGCTAATCCAATGTGTTAGGGTACGATGTTTGTATTAAAGGTCTTTCTTCACACAGAGCCACCCTCCTAGTTCACAGGCTGTTTAGCCTTGATGAACTTGGAAGAAATACATTGTTGGTTGGATGCCTTGTCCTGTGCACAGCAGATGAAGCATTCTTCGGTTGTATCAAGGCTGCTTTTTTCCGCTGGGATTTAACAAGCTCGCACATTCACCCCAGGCATTTGTGAATAACCTGATTTTCAACCTATATATTGTGTTGTATGTCTATACAATAGACAAACAATTTGTCAATACAAACTATATATTGTGTTGTATGTCAGGACAGTTCTTCCTTACAGATCTGCTCCCACTTTCATTCACAGAAAACTTTCATTAATTTCAGCAGGACTGTGCTATGCTTTCAGTCCTGTGAGATAACTAAAATTACAATAAGGTAGCTTACTGCTGAAGTGTAATTACCATATCTATGACAAACGTTTTTAGCATATGACCCAGAATACCATATTTGGGACTTGAGACAAAAACAGTGATCAGTTCTTTATAATACATTATCTAACAGGGAGTAGAGATATGATGGATTTTAGGCACCGATGATATGGAGAGGTAACAACCTTTAATTAGGCTTCCCTTTGTTCACCTCATGTTTAACGAAGCAGCAAATTCACAGTTCAGTAGCAAAGGAGAGCTAATCAAAAGAATAATACTCATTTGTTTAACTTGTGCTCATGTCTTTTTCAGATGAAAATCTTTTATTATTGTTTGCTTTTCACTTCTTTCACAGGAAGAAGAATAGATCTTGTAGATAAAAAGCCCCAAAACAAGTGTTCAGAACTGGCACCCTCTCAAAGCTTTCAGACTGAGAAAATCTTGTCTAAAATGTTGGAACCTCTTTGGTCTTCGTTTTCTGTGAGAAAAAGAAAGGGCCATTACCTTGTCCTATTATAAATCAACTGTTTTATTCCCTTAAAACAACTAGTTTGTATGCCATCTCCAGTGCAAGGTGACATAAAGAGGAAATATCTCTTCACGTGTCCGTGTCCACACTAGGGACACAGCTGACAGCAAGTGTAAGCAACACTATTAGGAGAAAGAAAGCCACTAATTTCTCTCACACAAAACACAACTTTCCTGCATGCTGGAAATATCAAAATGCTTTGAAGGTCTCTCAGGACAGTAACAGCGAGCCTAAAAGAGCACTGCATATGTCATTCAGACATTCCGGGGATTTCTTTGGCATTCAGGTTGTACTAAACTAAACCACAAAATGACTTTTTCCCTATTCTAATGTTGCCCCTAACTACAGCTGAATATATGGATGAAGGCTTTTCACAACTTTGTATATGTTTCAGCAACCAGTTCTTTCAATTGCTGATTCTTACTAAGTATGCCCATTTAGCTTCTCTGTAAGAAATGAGAAGAATGCTATTTAGAATATTATTCTGTATAGAGTATCTAGTTACCTCAATAGCTCAAGCTCATTTTCAGCTTTGGGATGTCTTACTTAACCCTCTCCACATTTGGTAAATATTCCGCCAGACTATGTATGTGTATGCAAAACCATGGTAAATCAAGTTAAATTTGTTGGATGTTTATGGTGGTATAACTGAAAAACAGAATCTATTCCTTTATGTGTAACACTGTTAAAAGAAAAAAAAAATCGTGAAAATTGCTTAGAAATTGCTTTCTGACTTAAAATATCTATCACCGAGTTGCTTCTTGTTCAGCAGTGTAATATTCACAGCACAAAGGAAATGTATGGGAAGAAAATGAAAACAGAAGAGTCATAGCTGTTTTACAGGAGCTGCTTTCAAAGCAGTTCTTACTGTGTGCATCACCATAGAAAGTTGCTGCTTTAAGTCAGCTCTGCAGACTTTTAAGTGGTGATTGTACAGTTTTCTGAGCTCCACAGGTCTCTTTGAGCATAAATATCCTTTCTTAGGGACTAAGCATGTGCATGTGCTCTTCTTGGCTCATTAGGCTGAGTTCTTGACTGGGGAAAAATATTCAGTGATGGCATCATTTAAATACCGTAGGCTGGAGACCTTTGAAATCAGAATTCACTCACAGTAGACGACACAGATTTGTAACCTTCCTTATCCCCTTTTTATGGAAATGAAACACAGTGCTGACTTAAAATAATTAACACTAGAAAGTGAGGGCTGATTTCCAGTTAAGAGGCATGTGTTGATTCAGACCTGCTTTTTTTTTTCTTTGGGATTTCTTAGATTCACATTTCTATTTTTGTAACTGCTATACTTAAGCTATACTCTTTGTGGCCTTGTTTCCTAAAGGTGAACATTTTCTTGAAATAAATAAATAAATAGATTTCTAAGAACATGATTGCAGCTTGAGAGATATGATACCCTTTATATATATGATATAAGATACTCTTTAATGGTAATTGAATTTAAGCTCTGAGTATGTGTGTTTAACTGAATTTGGGGAAATGGCACATACATCTGGAGAAGCTTCTTATCTATGAGGGTTGTGCTTGAATGGTAGTAAAAGTTGTAAGCTTGTGACATTTAACTGTATTGGGGGGTTTATGTGGCAAGGGTTTAGTAGCAGGGGAGCTGCAGGGGTGTCCTCTGTGAGCAAAGTCCAGCAGGTGGACTTCCCAAAGCCCCATGTCACATCAGAGCCAGCTCCAGCTGGTTCCAAAAAGGACCCACTGCTGGCCAGAGCTGAGCCTGGGAACAATGCTTGTTGGGCCTCTGGGAAAGCAGACTGAAGAAAGGGGAAAAAACTGCTGTGCAACAGCAGCTCGGAGAGAGGAGTGAGAACATGTGAGAGACCCAGCCCTGCAGATCCCAAGGTCAGTGCAGAAAGAGGGCAGGAGGTGCTCCAGGCATGCAGCAGCAGTTCCACTGCAGCCTATGGAGAGGCCCCTGGTGGAGCAGGCTGTCCCCCTTGTTATAAATGAATTGTTATAAATGAATTCTCAACTCAATCTGAATTTTGTAATATTTATACTTATAAAAGGTATAAAAGGTATAAAATGCAAGTAAACAGCGCTGGGTGTGCGGGGAGTCTACACTCCACCAACACGCACACACGAACATCAAACATTCTAAATATATAGAACATTGCTTTACATACTAATCGTGAGTATGCCTATACGTACATCCAATCAGAAAAGGTAACAACCAATCCTCTAAGTTCCATGACTTAACAGTCTCCATTTTCCACTCCTTTTCTTGACTACAAACTAGTCTCCATTTTCCATTCCGTTTGAACAGTATGTCTTGCCTTACGTTGTCAAGCAACTCGGTCTTCAGGCCTTACATATCCCGTTCCTCCTGGATCAAAGAAAAGCTTATTCATCTCCTTTTCAAGGCCAATAGGCCTGGGTCAAAAGGCAAGTCCAGGTCAGCAGGGGGCGTAACAGCAAAGGCCTGCGATGGCAGTAGTGGTGGGGGGGCCGATGGCGTAGCAGTAAAGGAGCTCGCAGCTCCCTCACTATCTGGCAAGCCACACATTTGTGATTGTGGCCCCACATGGCTCTTTAAGGCCTCTGAGATTGCTCGCCAGGTGCTGAGCAATCCCACCGCAACCTTGTCGTTTTTAGTTGCAGAGTCCCACACCTTGACCTCAATTTGGTCCCACGTTTCAGGGTCATAAACTATCCGATTGTTAATAAGGAGAATAAGCTGTAAGGTTACCGGGACAGTCTTTGTTTCTAAGGACGTATGATTCCCCATAATGCGCAGCTCCTTACCAGCGAGGGGCAGCTGTGTGCATGGGTCCACTTCTCTCAGCCTGAGCTTCTTCGCAGCTCCGGTGCGCCCATTTCCAGCGACTTCGTGTACGAGTTTCTCTGAGCGGTTTGCTGAGTTTGGCTGAACCTATCTTCATGAGGCGATCAGTGTGCCTGTTCCCGTCCTGGTCTCCATTCTGCTAGCCTGTTCCTTTTCATTCTTTCTTTCTGCTTTTTTATTGATGACATAACTTCATCACATCGTGTTGCTCTTTTTTTTTTTTTTTTTTTTTTTTAATCTTGAGGGCAGGATCCCCTCTTACACCCTTCTCTCCACAGCAGTTCTTTTCAAAAGAACTTTTCATTGGTCAAACAACTTTGAATGTAACAACAGCAAACACCCCGAAACTTCCATGCCTTAACGGCTGAAGAACAAGAAACCCGAGACTGCATGGAGTCTCCTGAATCACCCTTCTTTGTTCCCTCTAAACTCTTTTGTATTCCTGATGGCCTCATCGTTAAGAGTCTAATGTTATGTCAACCACGGGGCTTTCCAACCCCCATGGCCACATTCCCAAATCTCCCCCTTTGTTAATATCAACCATTTTCTCCACATGAATTACCACTCCATATATAACACCCTGCAGCCCATGGGTCCCACATGGAGCAGATCTCCACGCTGCAGCCCATGGAGGAGCCCCTGGTGGAGCAGGGGGATGTGGCCTGGAGGAGGCTGCGGCCCATGGAGAGCCCCCACAGGAGCAGGCCCCAGGCCGGAGCTGCAGCCCATGGAGAGGAGCCCACGCAGGAGCGGGGGGTCTGGGGGGAGCTGCCGCCCGTGGGGGACCCGTGCTGGAGCAGTTTGCTCCTGGAGGATGGACCCCATGGTACAGAGCCCTGTGAGAGCAGTTCTTGAAGAGCTGCTGCTGTGAGAAGCCCACACAGGATCAGTTCGGGAAGGACGGCATCCCATGGGAGGGACCCCACATGGAGTAGGGGCAGAGACTGACTTTGTGGGAGCAGCAGAGACAAAGCATCAGGGACACAGCCCCCATTCCCCCATTCCCTGTGACACAGGGGGGAGGAGGTGGAAGAGAGTGAATGGGGGGAAGGTGGTTTTAGTTTGCTTTTAGTTTAGAAACTATCACATTAACATAAGACCAGCCAATATTACAGAAAACACATGGGAGAGGTGATTGTTACATTTTAGATGACTTAACAGACCTCTTCCACTCCTGCTATTATTCCATTATTTTTAGTATTCCCGTGAAATAGCTCTAGTACGCAATTCTCTCTGCCAAGAGGGACGAGGGCTTGCAGTATCAGTGCTACCGGGGGGAAACAGGGTGACAAGATACATTTAAGCTCACCAAGCTTGCAAGAAAGAACCCAGTCCTCATTCACTACATGGCATCAGCACATATGAAAACAAGCCACTGCATTACTGATCACTGAGCCAGCCCCTGACTGCTCAGACCTGTAAGTCCTACTGCCTTCATACGGAAGCGCTTAAAGTCTTCATTACTGTGGTACCCCTGTACCATGAGGTATGTTCATTTCCTGACACTGTGCAAGGGTATTATGAACATCAGTTTGAGCTAGCTGTACTATCTTCAAATATTATTTAATCTAAGTCTTGAAAAAAATATATTTAAGATAATACATATGCCACAAAGTTCCCTCTGCAATAACAGCAGTTTGTTTTCATGTCACAGCCTAAAAGGGAAACGCTATCTACACCCCACACCCCCCCACACCAAACACAAACTCAGATTGATTTTCCACTGCATTTTATGTCCTTTGTGCTGCTTTAGGGCGGGTTCTTGTAGAAAGAAACTATTCAACTGTTATGTTTCTAGATAGTAACTTCCCATTGCCACAGCCTGACTGGTCCATCAGCCAGACAGTAAGGAGTGTGACGAGCAGGGCAGGATAGGACAGAGCTCCTGCTGTAGAGCTCCTGCTGTGTTTCTGATGGAGAACAAAAGATGGCCTGAGTCATGTAATTCAAAGTGGAGAGTCCATAACTAACATTCTCATGTCTCTTTTGCACCCTACATACAATGGAGCCACAGTTTACCCTGTGATTAATATGAATATACTGGAATAAACAGGTCAATCTTGTTTATAAAGTATTTGAGGACATTCCAAGGGGAAAGTGTGACAGAATGGAAAAGAGCAGAATCTGTTTCATCCTGTATGTGTGCATAAATGTAAAGATGCATCAGAGGAACGACAATGTTGGTGTTAACAAACATTAGATTAGATTAGCATAAAAAAGACTTATGTCTTTCTTCTGGCCAGCAGAACAAGATCCTGTAAAGACAGGAAAACACAATGACAGAAGGCTGTATAAACCTCTGTTGAGTGTTCTTCCTACACCCAGGTACCTGTGGAATGTTTTTTTTTCCACTTTCACAATGCCACCCTCAGAAATCCCTTTTCCCATTAGTCCTCTGTAAGGGTGGCAAGCTAGCCCCAGACAGCACTGCTAGCATGACTTACTGCAGATGACAAGAGAACACAGGTCTGTAGACTTGGTCAGAGAAATATACCACAGAGATTTCCCAACCTTGCACACCCAAACTACACCTTTTTACCTTAGAACTGTGAGAAAATTGCTTTGAAACAGCAGAATGACTTGGAAGGGTTAGCTCTTTTCTGAACTGCAATTTGCTTTGTCAAACCTCCTGCTTTGCAGCAGGATTGTCATACCAGGCACTGTCATAACAAGTAGAGTTTGAAATGTGAGGTTTCTTCTAGGCCAGGTGTGTAGCTGAAGAGATGTTTGCCCTGGAGACAAATCTGAAGACAGAAAGGGAAAAAGTCAACCAAGCACATCCATTTTCTTATGAATAAGCAATTTTAAAAGCCAATTATTAATTAATGTAATGAAAAAAATCATTTTAAAATCTGGTTGTTTCTTATTTCAACGACTTTTACAATTAAAAAGGTGAAAACAGTAATTATATGGATATTTCATTTCTTAACTAAAAATATGCAGCTCATGCCAATCACCCATCTCTGCCTAACTCTCAATATTGCAAGCAAGCCATGCCTGACAGCCATTTTTAACTGAGCTGTCTTTATTTGCAGTTCCACATATATTGCTATGGAATTAGCCAAGCTTAAATTTCCAGGCTTAAATTTCAGCAATTAAACACCCAAGCTTTACCTGAATCTACTCAGCTTCTGAATTTAAAAGGTATCGACTTTTATTGCAGAGATCATAAATGTTTGATTCTACCAATACCATTTCTGCTTAGAGACCTCCTGCCCCAGTACCGACCCCCTGCGACCCCAGCTGACTGGCACACTTTCCTAACATTATGAGCTGAGTTTAGCACATCTGCTGGCACAGGGGGTTACCATAAAAGTGCTGCCAGGCCCTTTCTGAGAGCTACCCACACAACACAGTGTCACGTTAGCATGTGACCAAAGGGAGGATGTGACCGTATTAACTACACAAATACCTTTTAACTGAAATAAAACCTGAAATCTGCCACCAGTTTCTGAGAATTAAGCTTTCAAGGAAAATCTCTTGGCAGGTTCATTTCAAGAAATCTACTCACAGCAAAAGGACATTGATAGTATCTCCTCAAACTAAGAGTGAGTGTTTCCGTATACACTCTTATCATATCAAAAGTACATCATGATACATACTGGGTCATGTGATCAGCCAGCAACTCATGTAAAAGGAGCTATGAGGAGGTATGACTGAGTTCACAAGTGAAATGCCTTTGCTTTCATTATCACAAATGCAATCATGCAACTATCCGTTTAAAAAAAAAAAAAAAAAAAGAAAGAAATAAAAAGAAAAAAAAAAGAAAAAACAAAGCAACATTTGATGCAACAGGGAAATATTTATCTTATCAAATATTTAATCTGGACACATCAAAGTATTACACGCATGCACTACGCTTCTTATATTCTCCAATCATTTATGCTCTGTAAAACTTGACATTTAGAAAATAACTAACCTCTGTTATCCAGCCACAGGCACTTCACCAGTCATGAAAGGAGGAAGTTCACCAAGACTGAAATTAGTGAGACCAGAAGCAATACATGTGACAGGAAATGTATTAATGGCCAGAGATCTGGATAAATTTCAGTTTTCCAAGTATCACTACATTTGCATTATGATGCTTTCAATGCCATAGTGACATCAGCAGGAATCCCACAGATAAAACATAATTAAGCATGGCACAAGGTTTAAATTTGAAACAATTCATACTTCTTCCTTGAACTGTCCTAAACAAGCATGAAAAGCAACAAAATGCATGCTGTCCTTTTGCACTTTTAAAAAAATTGTAAGCTTCATTTTCATGAATAACATCTTAGCTTTTCCATTGGATACTTTTGTATTATGTTACATTTACTTGGGTAATGAGAGTAAGTTCCATCTCTAGCACTACACACACTTGGGATTCTTGGTCTATGACTTACTATTTATTTTGAAGTGAATGCATTTCAGTTCCTCTGTTGCTTGTTAACTTCTTCATTTGGGGAAAACTGTTTTCACTAGACCTGTTCTTCACATAGGCAGCTCTCTCAGTCACAGCAAGCTTGCTTTGACTTCATTTAGCACAAAGAACTTCAGATATGGAGCTGTCAATGCTTAACTTCTCATAATGTATCTTTATTAGTTTTGTTCCAAATAGGAGTTATTGTCATCTGCAGGCTAAGTGCTTATGAAAAATGTTTTCCTTGGAAGTATTTTTTAATGGATCACAATATTTTTCCTATACTTGCTTATATTTCTACTCTCCCTAGAATGGACTATGTATCTTAGGGCCTGTCATAAGAAATCCAGTAATAACTCTTCGTGTGACTGATTGCAAAAGACTCGGAAAGCACAGTAATAATATAGAAAGTAATAATATAGAAAATAAATTTACAAACCTAGATGAATTGAAGGTAATAAAGAACAAAAAGAGTAAGATTATTTGACAAACTCAGATGACATTCTACAATGAGATGTTGCTGTTCTGCTGTACTTTTATTTTTATTTCACAGTTGTCTTCATTCTGTTATTTGTGGATCAGGCACATGGTAAGATGGCTGCTAGCAATCATATGCCTAATTTTCAGTATTGTATTCTCACAGATTGCAAGATAAGAATTTGCAAACTGAGCTGTTTGTCTTTAAAACGTCCCTAGTTACAGGTTATTTAGTGTGATGATAGCTTCAGTCTATTTGCAGCCTCTGTCGGCACACATTCCTGACTAGCGGCAGATTATGTTATGCTCTGCATTATGCTACGGCAGAAGAGCTACCTAATTTTCCCCTCCTGTTCTCCCTCCATAGCTGTCCGATCTATATAAAAATGATGGGGAAACAATGACCCAGTTGCAGTCTTCTCATGGTGTGACCAGTGATGCTGGCAGAAAGAAAATCCTGAGTATGGAACCTACTGACAGAGGGTACAATTTGTGTTGTAATATGGCCAATTTGCTGTCAGCCTTTGCATTAGGAATCTGTTTCTGAATATCTGGGTATAGTTGCCTGCTCGTCAGAAACTAAAAATAATTGCTTTAGGAGAGGGAACAGAATTTGCAAATATTTCTCCTTGACATCTGTGGTCTCGGATGCTACTGTAGCCAAATGGGGACTGTCAATCACCATTTGAAAAGATCCAGAAAATAACAGAGTTAAACCAACTCTTTTTTTTCTTTCTGAAAAGCAGTATCATAGCTGGCTAAATAAGGTCTATACTGAAGGAGAGGGGAGGGGAAGAGGGAGCGTGTGCTTGTGTTGTAACATGACTCTACTCATCAGATGGCACCCATCATCATCACAACCACAGACTTTCAGTGTGCTGGAATAAACTAATTATCTCACTGACAACTCAGGTTTTAATCCCCATTTGTAAGCATTTGTCATGAGCCGTGGTCAGCCAGTTTTTAAAGATTGCCATGAATTATATATTGCTCCCTTTTTAAGGCTGCCTAAATAAGGACAATTACAATGCCCTGGAATGGGTTTCAATAAACACATTTGTGCTGGCTGCTGCCAGACAATGCGAATAGGACAAAGCTTTTTACAGTGCTAATTGTAGACTTCTAATATTCACTTCTTTTAGAGCTGAAGACTTTATTCAATGCCCATGAAAATATGCAAGGAAAGATCCTCATCATAATGTGAATCAATGGAACCACACTTTTGAAAGGGTAAGATACTGGCCCCACGGAATTTATTGACTTCAGTAGAGTGCATCCAAGTTTACATCTCCCTTCATTCTTCTGCTCTGAATGTGCATTATATACACTTACTGGAGAGCAAGTGAAAGCCAGGCTTCATCCCCCTTATCTCCAGGCACTTAACTGTGATGTTTCTAGGACCATGCCTAGGACCCTTCATCTATCCTCAGTAAGGGAGAAGGTGATATTTGTCCTCAAAGACCTGGACAGGTGGAACAAAGGGTATTCATTATTATCTTATTCATTATTATCTTATTCATTACTAGTGGTAATTCTTAATGAATAAGAGTGAAGGAGAATTAAAAGAAAAAAGAAAAGAAAAAGGGAAAATATTTTTGCGGTAAAAATTACTGTGGAATATGTACCTGATGGAGTGATGTCTATGCTATCCAATAGTTACACTCATTACATGATGCAGGACATCATGGCAAAGAAAAAAAATATATATATAATTAAGAAACTAAATGAAACAGCCCAAAATTTCCTCATTTTTGTAGTATCTGCTCAGATTGCACTGTACTATATGCTGTTAACAAATCAGTGAGGTAGTTTTCTTTATGGTATGCTTTGATACTTAATATATATCTTCAGGAAATACCTTCAGGAAAAGAGCTATTATTTTCTCCCTTGTCCACATTGTTTTGCAAAGTAACAGCTTGAGCCAGATTCATCACTGGTGAAATTTTATTCACTTCAGTTGCATTAAGTGGAGATACAACGCAAAGCAATTGGCTTAGGGGCTTTACATTCCAGATCTTCAGCAATCTTTCCATGTAGCACATGCTTTCATGTGTTTAACACACATTTTTAGACACCTGGAAGGATAAACAAATAGTAGGCACAAGCTGCAGGTAAAGGCTGCAGCATATTAAAGTGGCATTAGTTATCTGGGCATTACTTCCAACAAACCCTCAATGTTCAGAAACAAAGGCTGCTCTGTATTTATACACTAATTTTGCATGACTGTTTCATTGTTAAAAGTACCATTGCTTTTCTGGTTGCCTACCCAAACTATCTATGTGACACTAAGTTCTTTTAGTGAAAAAATATTCTAGTGTATATAAAGCAGAAACAGTTAAACAAAAAAGAAGCAAATATCTTAACATTCCTTGCCATTCTAACATTTTTTCAGGTTGGAACAGGTTCTTCCTATTCACCTCCTAACTGCTGTCAAGGGTAAGTGTTCTTTTCATTCAGTATCAGGTAACATGAAGGTATTTACATGTTTTTATCCAGTCAGCTTTGATAAACAGACTTTTTTATGGTATTCTCTTCTGTCCTTGAATATTTTTAGTTATTTTCTACACTGCTTCCAGTTGTTCCTCATCTCTTTTGAAAATGTACACATCAGAAGTCTATCTACTTCATTTTTTTTTCCTCAGGGGGAAAAGAAATTGTGGGGTAGTTACATCTACTGATCAGGGTCATTTGCAGAGATGAAATCAAGTCCCTGTCTGTAATCCCTGGTTACCTATTCACACATCTTTCTAAAAGTTCATGTTTAACCATATGTTAGTTACAGTCTATAAATCTGTTTCATGCTTTCTATGATAAGCTCTCCTTGTGCTCTCAATGCCTTCCCCATTCCAAGGTACACTTCAAATACCCTACGCCCAGATGATATTATTCTTATTATTCATTATTTAATTTGTTAATACTCATACTGTGAGTGTAAGCTGAGTTGGGTTACTGATGCATCTAGACAGATACATGCTTGAGGGAGAGTGTAGAGTTGAAGGGGATGTTCAGAGTGTCATTCTATATGACTGGCAAAGATGGTAGAGATCAGGAAAGGCAGTATCAGTGAGGACTTATTTGTTAGAAGTGTTGATGGCAGGCAGGGAAATACATGTTTTGCTTCCTCCATACTGAATGTGATTTGTCAGAGGAGTACACATTAAAAAATGTGAGAGAGAAGGCAGAATTTCAGTTTGCAGAGAAAGGTTGTATCTGCAGTAATGCATAGTGCAGGCACAGGCTCAGTACCTGGAACTCATCTGCCCACAATGTCAACTGGCTTTGCAGTTGTTGCCAGGATTTTGACCTTGCCACTATTCTAGAAAATCACAGAATCACAGAATCACAGAATTTCTAGGTTGGAAGAGACCTCAAGATCATCGAGTCCAACCTCTGACCTAACACTAATAGTCCCCACTAAACCATATCCCTAAGCTCTACGTCTAAACGTCTTTTAAAGACTTCCAGGGATGGTGACTCCACCACTTCCCTGGGCAGCCTGTTCCAGTGTCTAACAAACCTTTCAGTAAAGAAGTTCTTCCTAACATCCAACCTAAAACTCCCCTGGTGCAACTTAAGCCCATTCCCCCTCGTCCTGTCACCAGGCACGTGGGAGAACAAACCAACCCCCACCTCGCTACAGCCTCCCTTGAGGTACCTAAAAAGAGCGATAAGGTCACCCCTGAGCCTCCTCTTCTCCAGGCTGAACAAGCCCAGCTCCCTCAGCCGCTCCTTGTAGGACTTGTTCTCCAGGCCCCTCACCAGCTTCGTCGCCCTTCTCTGGACCCACTCAAGCACCTCGATGTCCTTCTTGTAGTGAGGGACCCAAAACTGAACACAGTACTCGAGGTGCGGCCTCACCAGAGCCGAGTACAGGGGGACGATCACCTCCCTAGCCCTGCTGGTCACACTGTTTCTTATGCAAGCCAGGATGCTGTTGGCCTTCTTGGCCACCTGAGCACACTGCTGGCTCATATTCAGCCGACTATCCACCATCACTCCAGATCTTTCTCCACCAGGCAGCTCTCCAACCACTCATCTCCCAGCCAATGGTCTGGGAACTAGCAGAGGTCAGGGACCACTCCCAAAGAGCATTTTAGATGAAACCATCCTGGTCTGAAAGGAAAGAAAATTTAACATTATGGAAGTGGCTGATGCCAGCTGGCCTTAAAAATAGTGTATTTTGTTTGTTGGTTTGTTTTTACAGATGTAGCTAAGGAATTGTGTCTGGAGTAGTCTGGTGCATTTGTGAATACAGAGAACTCATAAGACATTTAGCAGACAAAAGGCAGCCAAACCTCCCTGAGTCAATGAAATTATCCAATGATGAGATGCAGGGTGATCAGAGAAACCAAATAGAGACAAGAAAATCTTCAGAGATCTTCAGGCTGAATACTGACATTAGAAACATTTTGGCATGGGACAGCCTTCTAAGCAGTTTCCGCTAGTTTGCATGACTGTACTATTCACATCAGTAGTTTTCAGGGCACCCTTTATTTTGTTAGATGGAAATCTTTTCAGTAGTGATTTTGTCAGCTTCCAAGACATTGATGGAATTGTTGAAAAGCATGATATATAATGCAGAAATAGACACCTGTATGACAATTCTCTATTGACAGCTATTTTTGTGATCTGTCAGTTAGCCATCTCTTAATCTGTCATTATGCTTTATTGTTATTGTATGGTACTGTGTACTTTGAATAAGTGTCAAGCAGTGAAGCCATTCACCCTACAGGGGTCCAAATAAAGCTATATAACTGTTTTCTCAAACAATCATAGTCTTCTTAAGTATCACTTCAAATTCTTTGAGAAAAACTACTTTTCAGAAAATAATCTTCACCAACGATAGTCCTCACCTTTCATTCTTTTCCAGCTGAATCTTAAATCAGCTGTGTTGCTCTCTCCCACCCAGGATTTGTATCACTTATCTAGCCTGCAGTTACTCAAGTATTCCTACTTGCCTTTACTAAATAGTAGTATTGTACTAACACTTTAATAGTTTGATGAAGTTGTAGCAGTTTTTCTAGAAGTTACAAGTAAAAAGCATCATGCAAGATACACGAGGAACCAATTCTTCAAGGACTCTTTGATGTAAGAAAAAAAATATCAAAAAGACTACCCCTAGAATATGTTGTTTGATACTCTTTTTGGTTTCCATTTGGGCTGCTGGGTGAATAAAGGACTTAATCTTTCTTAAATGATTCAGACTCATGGTTCACCTTTCCAAATTTAGAAAAGAAGTACATACAGAGCAATTCTGCATTTTCTTTATCATTAATACTTTGATCATGTCCAAGTGCTTTACCATTTGAAATTCCAGTTCTTATTGCTTTTCATCCAGGTTGCTAGTTTTACTACACAATGGTTGGTCTCTTCCTTATCACATCAATATATTTTGGTCATATCTCCTTCAGTTTGACTCTATGTTGCATTTGTATTCTAATGAGATTTGATGCCCTAGTTGTGACTTGAGGAGTGTCCTGTTTGTACAGCTCTTTCCCACTGGAAAATCATCCAGCACTCTTACCTGAAAACTTCTATTGCACAAGCAAAGTTTTCTGCCTCATCCCTTTACTTTTTCACTTTCCAAGGTCCCAGCAACATTCCACTGCGTTTTTTACAGATTAAAAATCTTGAGATAATTTACGGTCAAAAACACATTAAAAGGTCAGAATTATTAGAAAGGCAGCTATGTGAAGGTTTGAAGCAAAAGACAGAACAGATGCTGATCTACAGAGGTAAAGACCTTCAAAAGTAAATATTAGATACTTAAATACTGACCTTAAGACATGTTCATTACACAATTAGATTGCACGCATGGTACCTGAATAGCAGTATATGCAATCTAATGGGTACAGACTGGAATTACATTGCTCTTTCATGCTTAAGAAACATGCCAGGTAAGCAGAGAACACTAGCTCCCTTTTTTACCTTTGTTTTGGTTAGCAGATTCATTGACATTTTCCTAAATGGGAAATGGACCAGGGTTTTATTTGAGTACATGGTTTCTTTTCTGGCTGTGAGTACTATTCCCATGACCAAGCTCATTCAGCTTTTTGCAGCTGTGAGAAAATTGTAAACAAACAAACAAACATTTTTCTTATAGGAAAACAAAACAAAGTAAGAACAACAACAAAAAAAGCACCCTAGATCATTGCTGTATTCAGCAATAACAAGGAGATGGATCTCCATGATGTGCTAATGACTTCCCTGGTATCTGAAATAATTCTGAAAATGTTTTCAGGAATCTGACATGAGGTGCCAGCAAAAGTGGCTCTGCCAACAGTTGTGTTTATAATCGACAAAAGTCAGCAAGATTGCATGAATTTCAACGACTAGAGAATAAAATTTCACATATATACTATGAGTGCTCAAAAGTTACAGAACATTTAAAATCCATTAGCTACAATTATCTTACTTGATAATTTCTACATGCATAAACAGAAAGTACATATTTTTATGGGATTTTTTTTTTTCTTTCTGGTTGTCTTAATGTTGCAAAATTTAAAATCTGTAATTGTTGGGAGGGAGGGGAGGGAGGTTGCTGATACATTCCAGATTGTGAGCTGTTGTTGCCCCCGAAGGCAAAGTTCTTTTATAAACTTCAGCATCTCTAGGACCTTTTTCCCCCCAAATAAAAATGCGAGAGACATCACAGTGAGATACCGTAAAGGTGACAAATTTGATGTTACCTGAATTGCTAGGAAACAGTGTTTAGAATACAAAACTCTTCACAAGGTATATGTTTCAGCCCTACATTTCTATACTTGTTGCATGAACTCTTAGGATATAAGATAATAATAAGCTAATTTAAAAGCTTATCTGAACACAGTATCTTGATCCTGAAAGTTAGCTGCATGCCTCATCAAATTTCCTCTGCTTTCTTTTCCAAAATTATTGAAATGAGAATAGTACATTGTGATATGTTGAACATCTGATCACAGCAGATTACCTCATATTAAAAGAAGCACAAAACAACATTTTTTCTGCTTGGGGGGGCTTTTTTAATGCTTATATTTTGCCTAGGTCCAAGACTTAATCAGATCTGGAAAACAGCACTCATATTTTCGTTTAATTATGCCCATGCCACCCATCCCCATGTTTTTCCCATGTGTTATAGATACCTATGATGATCTGATTACTCAGTTTGCAGAACTAAAATGTCTGCAAAGGACCAGAATCACTCACAGCCACACAACTCTATTTCCAACACCGGACAGCAGGGTGAGTGCAAGCATTTGGCATGTAAACAAGACCTCTGTGTTTATACACATACTGTAAGTATTAGGTGCTAGTGAGCTGTTTCTAGCAGACGTAGAACATCCGGATACTATTATATGTGGGAAAAAAATCGGGTTGATGGCTTACTTGGAATTAATGGTCACTCTTTTTTTCTCATCATACAGGATGATGCAAGTGTCTTGTAGCTTTTGTAGTTTTGAGGTCGCTAAGACTATTTCAAAGCCATAAGAAAGATCATACAACTTCACAAAGGAATACGAAGCCAAAGAGGTCCATTGACCAAATGTACCTCAGTTAGGCTTCATATAGTGTAGCACAGACATACATTTCTATACAGAGTCAGCATACAAATGCTGCCTTTGAATTCTGAGGAAAAAATTGGGGACCTATCTGAACTTTAGAAGTGTCATTCCTTGTTTAAAAATAGCAGTCCATTGATATCATAAAATAATTCTTTAGACATTTTGGACATGAAATGAACTTCAACATCCAGCACTTGTACTTTTGATCTTTTCTGATTTAGCTCATAATGGCTACTGCAGAAGAAAGGATATTGACTGGTCTAGAAACCCACTGTTTTGAGCACCTTCTCTACGAAACAGAAGAAGTATGCCTTATTAGTAACTGAATTCAGCACAATTTGGTCAATTGGCCTAGAGCCAGACAAATAAAAGACAACAAAGAAATAATGAAGAAATACACTTATGAAGTTCTTAGAAAATGAAAGTTCTATGTACTAGCCTTGCCTGCCTCATCTATATTGCAGTAAGTGTTGAAGTATGCTTCTAATATAATATACTATCTACATAACTGTTATAACTCAGAAAGGCTATAAAAGGAAACACAATGTATTCCTTTTCATCATCATTTTATTTAGATAAAGCTAACCTGGTTTTATTACATTTTGTTTTAAATGACCCATTTTTTTGTCAGGGTGACCACTACCATTTATGTTTTAGAATAATCACCCCTGTGACTTCACTGGCACTTTATTGTTAATACCCAGGTAAAATGCAGTCATCTTTGACACAGAAAAGGCCGGCCACCTTCCAAAAAATCTCTGCTGAGAATGTCCAGACCAATCTGTACAGTAGCTCCAACAGCAGCCAGCAAATTCAGAATAAAACCAGGCAAGACAGCTGGAAACCAGCCAGGTGGCAGTCCTAATTTACACATAAGCAGCAGCTCTCACATTTAATAAACCAGCATAGCTCCATGGCCCTGTGCCGACATACATTAGGTGAAAGCCCACACATCCATTTTTTTTCAGTGTCAGCTCTGTTTTTCAGGTCTCCTGGCTTCCAGAGAGCATATGTGGTGCCCACCAGCTTGATAAAAGCAAGCCTTATCCGCAAGCAGCCAGCAATGCTGCCCTGCTCATTGCACAGCAATGTACGCCATTCATAATGGGGTCACTTGGCTTCTCCACGCTATAAAGACAGATTTCACAGTAGTACTGCAATGCTCTGTTGCTCTAAGAAGAAGCATCCATTTAGGAGCTAACAGTTCTAATCCCAAACTCACTCACAGATTAAGCAGCTGAGTCTTTAAAGGTCTCAGACTTCTTATAATTTTATGTTTAAAAAAGGTGAACTGCTGTACTAGAAATAAAAAAAAAATAAAAAAATCACTGTTCGAGGTCATCATAGACTAAATGAATCACAGCATATGCCACAAACAATAGAACAAGACCACATGCAAAGCTATGATTTGGACTTCTGGAGTTAGGAAAAAAAAATTAAATTGATTTCCATTGTCTTCTAGAACACTACCCTGATGCTACTCAGATGCATCTTATGTTTTCATGTGTCTGCTATTTTCTCCTATTGCTGCTCTCAAAAAAGAAACCAACAGCAATGGGTAAAACAAAACAAAACAAAACAAAATATGAATGACTAAGACACTGAATGGCAAATATTGACACTGAATGGCAAATATTATTTCCCATTTTCTAAAGGTTTCTTTTGTGGCCATACTACATCTATTCAGCTAGATCAGGATAAACTAAGGTTAAATGAATAATGAGCATTTGTTCTCTCTTCAGCAGGAAATGTTAGAGAAACAATTTGCTAGAAGACAATTACCAGGGTGATGCTAGGTGTCCTTCTTGTTGTGACAGAAGAGATAAGAAAACAAGAGTTACATTTTATGGATTTTTTTCTAAGCATTCTTCACATTCCTCTACCTGCCACTGACAATGACATTAGTAGGCTGATCAGCATTCCTTTAATGAGCAAACAGATGGCTGGCTTTTAAAAATCTCAACCCTTCTGTGTTTGGATCAGGATCAGATTCAGTGCTGACACAGTAATTTCAATGGTCACCAAGATAATGGAAACGTGAAAAACATTTTCTAATAGTACTATTTATTTTCTGAAAGGCTGTGCCTCTTTAAGTAGTCACAATGTTTGACATCCAAAGTTGTCACACAATGGTAATGAGCTTAGATGTAATTATCATTAAAGTGCTATGGCTCTGGGAAACGAAACGTCTCCTATGTTGGTCTCTGGAAGACCAAACAATTGTATAATTATGACTGTGCCATGCCTCATTCACAAACAGTAGAATTGTATCTTGTGAATAATCCGATCAGTGTATTTACTCACAGGGTAAACCACTACTCTTTGTTTATCGTATGTATGTAGATGAGTTACTGACACCAAGAAATAGCAATAGTACGTAGTAAAAATATGTGTATGTTTAACCTGTGGCAGTTTATGGCTAAAATTACACATTTAAATGCTGCTTCAAGACATGACCATTGTCCCCAATTTCCCTTTTGTAATTTAGCTGACCTGAAGTCACAGAGGAGTACTGCTGTATAGATCTCCTAGAATAAAATGGTCCGTTCACTCCTCCCTCTGGCCTTCTGGGAGTGCTTAAAAAAAAAAAAAAAAAAAAAAAAAAAAGAGAGAGAGAACTATATTTATTCTAATGTAAGTAACTATGGCTGCAGTCTATTTGGACAATAATGATGGGCTGATATCAAAGACTTTAGGTCCATTCTAGCAGTTGTCAGGCATATGGAGCATTCATGCAGATCTGCAGATTGGACCAGACACTTTACACCATTCCCTCTGCAGAAGTACTACACTGAAGAACCCCTAACACATTTTGTGTTTTCTACACAAGTTGCTTATTACTCTATTGAGAGTGAACAGAAAACCAAGTTTCTTTTGTCTCTCCTTTTTGTTTGTTTGTTTTGTTTTGTTTGTTTGTTCCTACTTTTGTTTCTTGTCTCAACACACTCAGATCCCTGATTCTTTGATTCTGGGCTGAACTGAGCTCTATGTGGACTGCAGTAATTTAAAGTTTCTTCAGATGTTCAACCTAAAGCTAAATTCTAAGGCTGTAAAACATTTCAAGTGAAACACGGAGTCTGCATAAATACTGACCAACTCAACCCATCTACAGATTTGGTTCTAGCAGGAGCCATTAACTCCACCAGTACAAGGGGGCTTTCATGTTCAGATGTTAGATTTGCTGATCTTTGGACTATGTGCCAAAAACATCTGCAACAGATATGTACTTGTAATGCCAATTAGACTCTCTCTAATGTTGTTTTAGGTTAAGTCTAAAGATGGAATGGTGAAGAATACACTATTATTGTAGTTAGGCTCATTTTTCAGGCACCTTTGTGAACCAAAGCCACATGTTCATACAGGTAAGTTTAAAGTTAAATAGGTTATTCTAAATTATTGGTTTAAATATTGTTTGTTTATAAAATATATACAACTGTCCATCTGACAGTCATAGTTAGGAAATCACTGTCTCTTCTGTCTCGTGACACTTTTTATATATTAAAGTCCAGATGAATAAGTAAACAAAATGTTATAAAACTCCGTGTGCTCTATTGGAGAGGAAACACTAATAGGTTACTGTTTGAGGACCAAAAACTTGTACTAGTAGGTTTCTTATTTGTAATAATTTTTTTTGAAATAATTTTTGAATTGTTTGAAATAATTTTTTGAAATAATTGTTTGAAATAATTTTTGAATTGTTTGAAATAATTTTTTACTGTTGTATTGGTCCATGTCAATCCAAAATAGAATATCATAATATCTACCTGAATCTGAAATAGAAAATCATGAATAGATTATTACAAGAGCCACACACCATTTCAGAATTATTTAATACAAAGTTCTACAGTATATCCATGGACTCATTCCTCTTGTCCTTATATAGACTAAATGGCAACCATAATCAAAATAGGTTAAGTAAATGATGATGAAATCAGACCCCAAATGTTTGTTCGGTTTATGAGAAAAAAAGTGAATAAAATGTCCTGAAACGCTACAAAATATGGATTTGTTATTCAAGTCATAAAAATGATTTTGAAGAAAGTATTTTAGTGTCCCAAGTAAATGTATAATTAGGCAGTTTATATTTGACCAAGGGATAAGAACAGGCTGAAGAAACTGTTAAGGTTCTTTGATAACTTATACAAACTTTTCTGTCTACTGTCCGTCTACTTTGGAAATAACTCTCTGTGTAGTGCTGGTAGAAGTACTACATAAAAGTAACTTCAGTTACAATGGTATGCAGATCAAAAGGTAACCTGAAAGGCCTTTTTATCTGCCAAAATCTTACCTGAACTTGATATGCCCTAATTTAGAAATCTGTTATACATGTGGTCTTAAAGTTCTTTTTGTTGTTCACAACCTACTGTTTCCAGTTCCAAGACTGGCAGATAATATGGGCTGATATAGCTATAAACACTGAGGCAATTCTTTTGTAACTCTGGTCTGATTTCACAATAAATTCTGCAAATTCAGTTTTCAGCAGCACTGTAAGTTTTACAGGAGCACTAAATTAAGCAGAGTGTTATTCTGGGATACTACACCTTTCTAAGAAAACCATGCTTTCCCAGGGTGTATAGTTCACCTCAAATGTCACCTTGCAATTAAGTTGTTTTATGAATCCATTAATCAAGTGATCAGGTCCATTGATCATTTGTGATTTGGGCTTTCCTATCTTTTGTTTACACTTATAGTTCAAGTCGGCTAGAATAGAGTCAATTTGTCTTTTCATTTTGTTGTACAGAACCTATTTTCGTCAGGCTGTGGGCTACATCTGGGGCTTCCAGAATCTTTGACAACTGAAATAATAAACATTAACATCAATTAACTCAGCCTTTAGTGCCTGTGGTGTATCTATCTGCAAGTTATTTCAAAATACAAAACAAATGCTATTAAAAATAATCCAGATGATGCATTCTACCAGACATAGCCTGGTAGGTAGCAGCAAGAGCAGAACTGGTCCAAAAGAGAGATAAGCCAGGAGCTGAGGGCGCCACAGTACAGGCAGGGCAGTGACCAGCCTGACCAGGATATAGTCCTGCAGCATTTGACTAGGACCAGGTTGGTGACAGTGACAGGTACCATTGGCAGTCCCAGACAAGGTGAGGAAACAAGCCATGTCTGGGGTCCATTCAGTCGGAAACAGGTGGAGACAAGGCCAGAGAGAGGATTGGAGACATGGCAAACTACAGCACAGGTCCAGGGTCCATCCAGCAAGTCCAGTCAATAAGTCAGGACACCAGGAGACAAGGCTGAGCATAGGTTGTTCTGAACATTCACTGCTCCTAAGGAAAACCGGCCACTTACTCCTCTGTGGGCTGATTTTGCTCCCCAGCTTTCAACTTACTCAGTCTTTTCAGCTCCTCAGTCTTCTCAGCTCCCCAGTCTTTCAACTTACAAACTGGTCCTAGGACACCTCTCTGAACCCTGTTAGGATGAGTATACACAGCCATATGTACAGACACACTGCCATACATACACACCTATTCAGGCACATTATTAATCAGTCCTGCAAATGACCAAGTGGCATGATCACTTCCTTTTTAAGATCTTCTGTACCAAGAACTTTTTCAGTAGCTACTCTGACATATACTGCTTTCAAATCAGTTCAGAGTAAATCAGCATATTCAGATATCAGATTGCAATGAGAGTCTTCTCTAACTACCACTTACCACAAGGACTGATGTAAAACAGTCCCGTTCTTTTTTTCTGTATGAACTTGCAGACTGAGACTCACCATTCTTTGACAATTAACTTCCCATGAGATTCTGAACTGTCAGCTAGTATTATAATATCCTGGGCAAACTTAGTTTCCTTTAATCTCAGCATCTGAGATTGCTGCCATCTGAGAAATTATATACCCATTTTTGGCCTCAGGCATGGTGTCTCCAAATAGCAAGACATCTGTATGACCACCTCCAGGTCTCAGCCAGCTTTCAGTAGCACATTCAAGCAATCCATTAGGTAACTTTGTTCTAAATCCAATTTGTTCTTTAATAAAGTGTTCTACTGTTACCCATCAATATTGTGTCTGGTGACTTTCCACAGACAATAAAAGCCTATAGAAAGATCTTTGGTGGGTATCAGGAAATATCTAACAGTCTTCAAGTGTTTCTAGAAATGAAACAGCAGAACACAGAATCTATAGCAACTAGAATAGAGATATGTACATCTAGGTACAAAACACAGTGAAGGATTAAAATGCTCAAGTATCTTGTCTATTAGTAGATGTTTCCAGTGTTTAAAATCAAGATGTGAATTAACAATAAGTAAGAAAGGGAGATGATGGCAGGATAAAGATTTTTTTTCTTTATTTCTAAATGTTTCTAAAGGTAATTTATGTTTCTAGCTCACAGATTATACTTGGAAAGCTGCACTTATTTGATTCAGTAGAGTGTAACTGCAAATGCAGCTGTTGAAAACTGAATTGTTTATTCTATTGCTATGCGTTCCTGGCTGTGACCAGATGCAACCAGCTGTTAACCAGTTGCTTCTCTCTGCTTATCTCCTGGCAACCAGATGATCAACAAGCCCTACAAAATGGTTATAATTGACTAGAAATAGGAAACAGTTTAGACATTTACCTCCCATCCAATGATAAAGTGATTAATTATTTATTTAATTTAAGATTACGAATCCTTTGTGTGACTTTATGTGTTCATAGACTGATTTTAGAAAGACTAATTCTGTGTTTAAAATTATACTGTGCTTAAATATGAGCTTAAACACATGCTCAGCTAAGCATCTCTGAAAGAAAAGCACAGGCAAAAGATACAGATAGTATTCTGGTTTTTAATCTTGTAAACGCTTCAGGGTATGACCAAAAGAGTTGAAGGCATTGATTGCATTCACAAAAGTAAAGTGATATTTATCACATTGATCTCCTCTGTTCTTTATACAACTTAGTTTTCCTAGCCTGTACTTAATATGTGCATTAATTAAACACTGAACTAATATGAGTTCCTCCTAAGCTTTTTGATACCGTGATAGTTCCTCAACACTCTACAAAAGGCAATGAATTTATCTTCACAGCCCTTCTGTGAGTAAAAATTGTTCCTAAAAAAACTGAAAAAATGCCAAAGCAATGTTAGTTCTGGAAGTCCGTTCTTTACATATGCTCTCTCTTTTTTGTAACATTTTACATGGTACAACCACAGACCCCTGATGCAGTTTTAGTGTTTAGGATTCTTTAAGTCAAGGGCCCAAAAATGTCATGGCACCCTGAAAAAAAAAAAAAAGAACATGCAACTCCTCACCAAATTTGAGAATCTGGTTAAAAATAACTTGCCAATCAGGAGGACGGGCATAAAATTACTTTGTAGGACGTTTTCTTACTTGATCTTGAAATCTTTCTTTCTCTTTCTGCAATATTCTGCCTCATTCAACTTCTACAACCCCTCTGAGCGCAACATTTTGCACTTTATAACACTGATACAGGTTCTGGAGGAGGACAGCCTTTGCGCTGTGGGATTCTAGAGTAAAAATAGGATGCATTGCCATCAAGAGACTGTAACATGAACAGACAACAGCTGAACTAGGGATGCATGGTTATTTTTAAATGTGAAGTTTCCTTATAAATTTAATGTTCATTATAAATTTAATGATTTGGGGGCATGAGAGATTGAAACTTCAATTATCATACAACATTGATATTGACACACAGTTTATTTCTTGGAAGAACTTCAGTACAAGTAAAAGATACGAAAGTAGGCAGAAAAATGGATTCAGGACCAACTGAGGAACTCCAGAGATAATTCCATATGACCCTTCTTTAAGTTTATACTTCATGGTGAGGTAGATGCCAGCACAAATTAAACTTAGAAATCACTACCCTAAAACATCTCCACCTAGTCACGTTTTTACTGATTCACAAAAGAGGCCTTTTCTACAACAGTAACAAACAGGACTTTCAAGAAAGATTTTTTTTTTAATCCTTCAAGCCCAAAATAGTTTGACTAGCAATGAAGAAGTCAGTTAAGGTTAACTCTTTGTAATCCTTCACAATTTCTACACAACCAAAAAGCACATCAAATTTCTCCTTCCGTATAAGTTAATTCAGAACCTACCTAAACCACATTATTATTAATCTAAGTGAAGCTAAGAAAGTAGACCTAGCACAAGCTTGATTCATACCAAGACCGACAATACCTTAGTGGTACTAGAAATGACCTTCTACAAGTGGACAGGATGCATACACTGTTTCATTGTAGATCTCTTTCCAGCTTAACTTTGCCAACCACAGAATTTTCTTGCCTTATTCTCAAGAAATGGCATGCCCACCACCATGTATAAGAGGCTTCTGGTCTTCTGGAAAGACATACCCAACAGTAGTGGTAGGGAAATATCTCATTGCTAGGATCACATCTTTCTCTGGTTGTTCCAGCACTTCACATGCAACAACAAACATCAAACTCAATGTCAGCAACAAGTAGATAGGAAGTAGCTGTAATTTTTCTCTGGAATATTATTATCAAAATATCACAGTACTTGGATAAACTCTGTTAAAAGGTAAAGAATAGTAGACTGAAACTGAACCTCAGACAGACAAGAGGTATAAAGATGGAAAGCATTTCATTTCAAAGGGAAGCTTTTCAGAGTTTATAGCTAACTTAGAGGGGTTTTATTGGTAATATATATGTCCAACTAATGAACTAAATCTGCAGCATGAGTAATACATGCTATCTTTTTTTTTTTTTTTTTTTGTCTAAGTATGACCCATGTCAGTCATTTTAATACCCACCACAAAACCCAGGCATCTTTTTGTTTGCTTGCTTTTTTTTTCTTTTTTTCTTTGTTTTGTTTTGTTTTGTTTGTTTGATTGTTTGTTTTTTTCCTGAACATGAGAGTCCTAAACATGGGAATCTAAATTTATCAAGCTGTGGACTGAATTTACCTGCACATAATTTTCCAGTTTATCAAGGTCTGGAACCTCTGACCTAGTCCTAATGATAGCAAAGTAGACAACAGCACTCAGTGAACTCCATCAAATGAATAACTTGTATTGTATGTTTTCAGAAGCAAGACCAGAGAGCTCACATATGTATCAATATTTCAAAGACTAATGTCAGAAATCAAAGATGACTCATGATGCTTAAATGTTTAGAAGCAGCAATTGTGATGTGGCAATTACTGTGCCACATTTAATCAAATGCATTAATTGTTTTTACTTAGATTCCACTTCCATAGCTCATTTGCAATAAATGAGGAGTCTTCATGGTTCTCTGGGCTGGTTCCCACACAAAAGTGTTCTGATTCCTACAGAACACAATGTAAAGTCACGGCTTTTTTTTTTTTTATTATTTTATTTTAACCCAATGCAATCTATGTTCAAGGCATTCCATTTCCTGGGTGGATTAAATATTTTGGATTAAGAATGCAATTAGCAAATAGGCTCTTACACGGTGAAAATTCTCACAATTAAGGGCATCACTTATTTCTATAGGAAACTCTGTTCTGTTAGAATTTCCTTGGAGGATGGTCTGAATGTCAACATACCCCTTTAGGAATTAATTTCTCAGCATCCTTATACAGTACTTTTTGAGTCTTTTATAGTAGAAATATAAACTCATATGTATATGAAAAAAGACAAAACACACAAACTTAAACTTTGCCCAAACCAGAACATTTCACTCCACATGAATTTTCTCAGTGTAGACTTTCAGATTCCAAAGATAGTCAAAAAAACATTTTAGGGACTGTAAACTGTACCACAGAAAAGCATTTACCACAGTATTCTGAAGTCTATGGACTTTCACGATACTTTGTATACTTTAAAAATTCATATTGATACTTTAAAATTCACACTTTATTTGAAAATCTTGGCTTGCTTAGAAAATGCACCTCAATGAGCAAAATCAGCAAATAAAAGCTAAATATTTTAGGATATTTCAGGACTGTGTTGGGACATGACTCATATTTAAATGTCTAGCATTACTTACAGTGGTATTCCTCTACATGGAAGTTAAGATAACTGCTTTTATCTTCATTCTACTTTTCATAGTCCAATGCCAAAGCACAGTGTTATTCTTTTACGTCTGGCATTTGTAAGCCTCATTATTGGGACATACATCACTGAAACAATTCTTCGCTTTCTGAAGCAAATGCTTTTTCTAAAGATTCAGAAGCCACATTATTAATTTCCTGATTTATTTTTGGTATGCTCATAAAGAAAGACTTCTATATGTCTGCAAATACTGGATACAAGAAAAGGCCCTGAAACATGATAATGATAGCTAATAAAATATGAAAGCTTTGCTTTGCATACACAGTAATAAAACTACTTCTCTGGTAGGATATAAAGTTAACATCTCTTTCTAAATTGCTTCAGCACTTGCGCTCACGAATGTTATGCTACTAAGCCTAAAGGAACATAAACATTATTTTACGGTATAGTATATACTTAGTATAGAAATAGTGTACTGTTAAAGAGAGAGGCTCTCTAACACTTTTGAAGACCATAGTTCCCATTTGATTGATGAGTTAGGAGATCATAGGGAGCATTGTCACATACAAAAAGTCAGGGCTGATAAGCCTACAGGACACACATTTAATCCTCAGGAGGAAAAAAGAAAAACTAACAGAGCAATACTGAAATGCAAAAGTCAAGAAGCAGCTGGCTTTAAATTGATACCTATTTAAATGGCGTAGATGGAAATAGGCCAACTTTGAAAGCAATTTAGAGGAATCCTATTTTAAGCATATCACTAATCACTGAACTTTATGAATTAGTTCTATTCTTTTTAAAACTCCATTAGTCATATCTACTTAAGAAAAAAGTAACAATACATTAGTTCTTCAACACAGCGAATCATACTACAGTTGTGTTTCAGGGTGGGATGTCATCATTATGAAGCTTATAAGTTATAAAGCTCTACGAGGTACTTGTCAAAAAGAGCAACTGCTCTTATAGAAGAGGAATTTCACTTTGATTGTATTAAGAGTGCAACTCAACAAGAGTGCCGTTAATTATTACAGAATTTCCACATAGCAATGGAACTGTATTCCCTCCTCAAGTAACTTTTCTCAGCCTTTCTCTGTAGGGAAGGAGAAGGCAGGGTATGAGTTGCATAGGATGCATAAGAACAGCTGCACTAAACCAGTTGTAAATTGGTTTCCAACTTTAGCTTCAAACTATACAAGCGATTGTTAATGTTGCATAACTCGCAAATCCTGCGTGGTCCTCTAGGAAATGGAACTGCAGTTACCATTCAGATGGAACTCACTGATACATTTCCACATTTGCATTCCTATGTTTGAGAAAATCAAAATCTGAATCATGCTGCGTGGCTATGATTGCTTACATAAACATACCTTCCCACCAAAAAACATGCTGGCCTGCCAATGGTTTGCATGCACATTCTTTCAAATACTTGAAGTATTGGTTCTTCACCAGAAAAGCTGCTGGATAATGCAATTTAGTCAAAACCCAAATAATTACTACTTATTTGAACTGCAGCAGTTCTTTGAAATTCCACCTGATATCAGCTTTGTGCTATGCACTTTACAGACACACAAAAGTTTAGGGCATCACTGAAGAGTCTATTAGCTGAGTACAGCAAAACCAAGACACAGGAATAATTGGATCAAGGCTGCACAACAAAGCTCTGGCAAAATTTACAGGAGAAACTAGATATGTTAATACAATGTTTTAAATATTAGATCATGAACACTTAAACAAACAATAAAAAAGTATAAAAAACAAACCACAAAGCATTCAGACACAATACTTAAAGAATAAATATTCTTTTTAGAATAGAAGATTCAGTGTTTTCTTTTCCTGTGACAGAACCCAGAATCCTTTTAACTAATTTGTTGAGGAAATATGCCACAGTGGAATTTAGTATGACTGATTAAACTATGTTAATACATTTTCCAGCTTTGGGTCCCAAGTCCCATTGCCCTATCTATGACCTTTCTAACTCAGGAATTATGTTACTTGTTCTACTAACAAGCATCCATCCATGCCACAGGATATCATGGTTGAACAGAAATTATTTGAAGTGCAAGCATAAAACAAAGACTATATGACATATGAAACATACACATATATCTGATGGTATTACAGTTGCTACATAAAATCAGTATTAAAAGTAATTTTTAGATCGATCCCTCCTATTTTGATTAAGTATAACCTGTAAATCAACCCAGGACACATCACAATCCCAGTATCATATCTAGCAATGTGTTCCCGTGCTTAGGTGGGGAAAATTAGCAGCTGGGAAAATCAGTCACCTTTTTAAGTTACCTTAATGGTAAACTCAGTGCTTTACTTCTCACCTTTATTACTTCTCAAATATATCTCACTACCACAAAACCACAAATGCATGACAAAAGTAACGTATACATAATCTGCTTGGTGAGTTTTTTTTGTGACTCCTGGGAACTGTTTCTAACGGTCTGACCAAGACTCAATTCATCTGATTGTTGGAGGATGGTGAGCTGAACAGTTGATCTTGAAAGTACCAGCAATCATCCATGCCTTTTTTCTTCAGACTGACATTTGTAAGCTCTGATTCAGAGTCTACAGCAAAGAAATACAGCAATGGACTAGAAAATTAGTCTAGGCAGCTGCACTGTGAATCTCTTTACTAGATTCAAGCCTAAGATACCAATCCAGCAAAACTTGTAAGCACATAACATAGCTAAACCTGTGAGTGACAGCGGTACAAAACAATCTTAATATACATCAGCATGTGGTGATACAGTTTGTTGGTTTTTAAACCTAATTCCCATTGAAGCCTGTTCATTCCTGTTGAATTATATATAACTTTAGTAAGAATATACACCAATAAATATGTATTTCTCTTCACAGTTCCCTGTTAAATCTTCCCTTTCTCATCCCTTGAGCACTTACTTGATCCTGTCTTCCATTCATAAAATCTTGCGAAACCGCACCACCTCAGCAGAATCCCGCAAGCTGTCCTCAGTACATATCACTACGAGGAAAATGGAGTTGTCTAGCCACCGTCTTATGATCCTGTGGGAGTAATTGTGTTAATTATCAAAACATAGAGGAAATGATTCTCATTTTCACTTGCTTTAAGGCCCCTTCAAGGCTACAGCAGAGTGAGCTGACTCTCTGTAAATACAGCTCATTAAGTTTAATGCAGTTGAGGCCTGATGATGTCTGGCCAGTGCTAGTGCAAGGAAAAGTTTTTCTTGCCCATTCGGTACTATTTCTGCTGTAGAGAGTTTTCTACTTCCTTTCTGTGACTAAAGCAATTTTTAGCTATTTATGGACAACTCACGCAGTCTTAACCTGGACTGGGAAGCAAGGGGCATGAATGATCTCCTGTCCTATCCGTTCTCGTTCTCATTGCTATGGGCAAAGAATTCTGAAGGGGGGGGGAAAATACTTTTTTCATCACATTTCTTTTGCATTACATCAGACAAACTATACTGAAAAAAAGGGTAGAATTTCTACTGAAAGTGTCTGTGATAACAAGAGGCTTTTCCATTCAAAATGTAACTGCTGGTAGTATCAACATCTGGAGGACTGTAGCCTTAGGCATCATTACAAGAAGCAAGAGATCTGGACAGGATACATTCAATCTTGCTTTAATGGTATGATGTTCTGCCAAGATAAACTTCTAAGCTTTGACATATTTTATTTTGAAAAATGTTATCGTCAGGTGTAAAGGAAATTCCTCTTCACTGAGGAGAGTTTTGTAGCAGCGTATTTGATGACATAATTACTATGTGACTACATATTTAATGAACATCTTTCCTGACCTGAATAAACAAGAAGCAACAAACATTTTTTCTGATGACATCCCCATGTGCCAGCAAATTCAAATAACAATAAAAAGAAAGGACTCTTTCCCACTAAAGGCTCTGTATGGGAATTATTTTACTCCAGAGTGCTGAATTTTAAGTCCATTTCTCTTAATTAAAGCAAATCAGATGCTCAAATGCTTCTTACACCAAGGCTCTCTGCTCTCAACCTTACACAACATCTCTTCTCAATTCCTCACATCCATTTTGCCATGCCTTGCTCTTTACTTCAACTGAAAATAGTTACATCCTCTTGCTGTGACTGCTCTGATTTACAGGTGCCATCTTCATCACCAAAACTGTAATTACTCACGCTGTTATGGACAGTTCAAAACAGTTTGGTTCCAGCTTTGGTGGGGTTTCATAAAATGTAGAACAAGGGTGTACTCACCATATATCCTGCTTAAGGCTCTAAAGGCAGAATAAAAAAGACACGCCTGGGAAAACTGAACATATAACACAGCCTTATATGTTTAGCTTATGAGCCTTTAACCACTGAGCAGTCATTTCTATGAATAAGTGTGAAAAAATGGAGGATGTAAGATTTAGGTAGAATTATAGGAAGCATACAAAATGCCAAAATCTCTGAAGGTACCACGGAATCACAGGAGTGACGTAGCTCCTGATAAATTCAGTTCAGCAATGCCTAATTACTGGGCATCCTCAAATTAGGCTGTATGTTGCTGAATACTGTTACTTAGGAGTGAACATCTGTGGCTGAATCTGCTTCCAAAGAGACCTGAAACCACTTTTCTCAGGACTTTGGAGCTCTCAGTCTCAAAGAGTTTACAGTACAGAAGCACACTTCAAAGTGAGTAATACCATGATGATTGTAGAAAAGACTGTCAGCTGGTTTAAATCAGTACAAGTTTACTGAAATCAACCAGCTAAAAGTCTACTACGGGGATGTGAATTAAAATTGTACAATCATGTTCAAGTAGCAGCACTTTATGGTAAATCCATCGGAAACACTAGTAAACTCCCCTTTCTTTGGACTAAAGAAACATTATCATGAAGAAAAATTGGACATTTCACTGATAATCACACTGCACTCCTCACAATGCTGTGTACTCAACTGCAGCTGTTTTTGGAATGCCGTTCCAAAACCTGCATTTCAGCAGCTCAGACACATAGCTTCAGCTTTGTTGGGTCATCTTTGCCTCTGTGATCCACATGTACCACAGATGTAAAAAAAAAAAAAATAATAATAATCGTATCTTTTATATCTAGTTCAGTTTGTACTTTTTCACTGTAGCATTAATGTAACACAACATAAGTATTTCCCAGGAGAAGTATTTGTCATTATAACACAGGGCTCAATTCATTCAATAAAGCAAAAGTTTGCAGAGCTCCTGGAAGTGGCCAGCTTCAGATAACGAGACCATTGGATTAAATATAGGTTTAGACTTCTTTTTTTAATCTTTCCCTTTATCTCCATCCAAATCCCCACTCCCTTTTGGCTGCTGTCACTACAGCACTTCAGATTCTGGCACAGAACCAGTAAAGGAGGTATTTCAAGAGATGGTAAATCAACTTATTCAATGCTCTCTCTGGCTTCCTTTCTCAGAGGTCAAATATGTTTTCAAACCAGTAAAAGAAGTGAAAGTTCTTTCAAGTCTCACTTCTCACAAGGCAGGACAAGCAGAGGGGGGTTTCCAATACTCACTGCTAACGGCATGCAGTTCTCAGAAGAGCCTCTTTTCTTCTCTGATCCATAGGATATGCACAAAGGCTTACTCATTATCTTTTCATATTTTCTCCAAAATACCAAATACAGAGCTATCAGCATAATGGGTTAAGGAATGTACACATACACCACATTTCATTATCCAGCTTTATTTTTAACTTGGACTCCCAATTCAGATCCCAAGAAAAAAAAAAAACAGCCAACATTACTTCGTATATAGAAACTCTCTCAGTGATCATTTCATGAGAACAAGATTGTACAAACAGCACACTATTAACATGTAGTTACTCTCTACTGCTGTTATATACATGTTGTATATAACAACATCCCAGTTCCAAAGAGGTTGAAACACATTTTTGTAAATATAGTGGGAAATCTTGTATTCACATTACCGACAACAAATAAATGACAGCAATGGCAAGATTCACAGACCAGGTAGAAATGTCAGTGCATCTCAGAAGGAGCCGCAGAAACAGCACACATTTTTATAACCTTGTGTAACAGTGACACATCTTTCTAAGCAATTATACCAACTTGTGGCCAAATCCAAACGTACTACACTCAAAGTAATATTGCAAAACACGTATACAACCATCCTGACAGCTGGACAAGCCAGACTAATCTATTTGTCAAAAGACTAATCACCACTTCAGCATTTCACTGCTTCATGCCAAATTTACCTTTCATTTTTTACAGCAGTTGCTGACCAACACTCAGCGCTTGTTATTTTTAAACATGATATTATTTGAGAAGATGTTTCAACTATTTATAGACTTCATTAACTCTTTTTGAAGGTTAACATAAAATACGGGAGGAAAGGAAAAAGGAGAACAAAAATAATAGTGTCACCACTAAAAATACTGATTTTTGTTCAAATTAGCCTCAAAGCTAATTTATAACTTTATGAAAGTGATGCCTTAGTTTAACAAAGCAATCTGAGCCAACTCAGAGCAGCTGGAGGTACTTCTATGATAGAAGGTAAGATTAAATTATGTAATGAACATTGCTTGTTAGGCATTATTCATCTTCCGTTAAAGCAGACTAAAGCAAGTCAAATGGATTGTGATCTCTATCAACTAGAAAGGCAGCCTGTAATGTCTACCACCGATGTACATGTCTGCATTGCAGCCATCCCTTAAGGTGAAATGAATTCCTTTCTGTTTCTTTCCAGTATTTAGTCTTTCTAGACAGTACAGCAATCCTACCTTCATTGCAGAATATTATTCCACCATCAGCAGAAACATGGTACAAACCGAACACCTTTTTAGCAAGCTTACTTAGGTTTTTACAGGCTTACTTAGCAACATTCAATTTACCAGTTCTCAAAACACTTGACAGAGGTACTAACCATCATTATACCTGTTTCACAAGTGAGGAAAATTGAAAGTTAACATGGAAGTTAGCGTGAACTTGCCTGAATGAAAACATTTCTACATTTCACCCTACCTTAGAATTACCATCACCTACTGTGAATCCAGCTCTGCTGCATACTATTCAACAAATTCATAGGTATGAAAAGTAAGTATAAAGATTAATAAGAAAAATATGAAATGAACAAGGTAAAATATTTATTCTCTTGCAACAACTTAAGACAAATGCTATCCCTGTGTAGCAGACAGTATGTCCACCAAACACGCTGTAGCATGATGCAGTTGCCCAGCTGGCATTGCTTAAGTTAGCACCAGAATGAAACACACCGTAGCACTTTCAAAATTATTAGCCAAATTTATTAGACTTGTGAAGTGACAAAATCTACTGTCTTGAGCAGCAGGCTAGGCAAGTAAAATTTATCTTCTAGTACTTGAGCTATCACCAATATACTATACTGCACTTTACCAGCCCAGTCTAGGTAAGCTGAGGACTGTTTTCATTATGGTCTACTGCCTCATGTAGACATATTCTAAATTTTCTGTAAGGGCATCTAATTAAAACAGTAGTGTGGATTGTCATATAAAAAAGAAAAATAGTGTAGACAAAAATTCAATGCCTTTTATTTTCAGAAACAGGAAAACAGTTTTGACCATTTACTTCTATATGGTAAGCTGGAATATAAAAGCACAGACTTTCATACACACACATGCACGTACACAAACATATACACAGACACATGCTTCTATATAAATACAGTACTCTGCTCCCACTGGTATGTTCACCTAGCACCTTTGTTACTATTTGCCCTAGGTACATTTAGCTACAAAAGCACAATCTTTTCTTAATTATACACACACAAGAGTACTTTGAGTATTTTTTTCCAGAGTACGAAGAAAACTCATCCTCCACACCATGATGCACTTAGAAGGAGGATGCCTTCCAACCTTGTATTTACACTGCCATCCTGCCAAGAACAAGTCTTTACCAGTAGTCTGAAACTCTGGCACATAGGAGTGATTTTCTGCACTGATCAGTGCCAATCTAGCTGCCTGTACCCAAAATACAAGTCAAAGGAGAGGGAACGCCAGCACAGTACTAATATATTTGAGGCATTGATCTTGCCAAAACACAACATATTTAGCACTCTGGAACTGATGCAATAAAAATTGTTGTTAGAAGACCTGGGTAACATCAGTATGAAATCAAAATATATCTTCAGCATTTAGTTATTTACTGTCTTTAACATAGATTTCAGCTTTTTTTGAGATAACGTTCATTTCTGTATTCCTTTACTAATGTGGCCCATCTATTGTAAACAGAAAATTTTAAAAAATATTACGGAAAATATTATGGAAAATTACCTTCATGGGTATCAGAAACAATTCAGTAGCTGACATGTTAAACAGAAGTTGTTCTTAACAATGGAATTATGTCACTGGAAAACAAAATATATGCATTATTAGTACAGAAAACCTCTAGCTAAGCCTCAACACTGTAATGGCTCATAAATATTTGATGACTGGTAAACAAGACATTTAACATATAATGTATTATCACATAAATATAGCTGTGTACTACCAAAATAGAGTTACAGCTGTGGATATTTTGGATTACAATAAAACAAGGAAGTCCCTCCTGTACAATGATCAAAAGAGAATTTAACAAGCAACAAAGAAAAAATCAAGAATATGCTTGTCAATTAGTTGAAACAATGCCAAATGTAATTTTTTTATTTTCCTTGTCTCAAAATTAAATAGCGATATTTTCAAACTATTTCAACTATTAAGCATTGCAAGAACATTCTGTCTTGAATTGCTTCTTCTGCCATAACAATTCAAGTTACCCAGATCAAAATAATTCATTCTGACAGAAGTAAAAACAGAACAAGTGAGCAGATTTAAATGAAAATTGAATTATTTTATTATAATGCTTTATAGTATCATTCAGCCAAAACTGCATACAACTTTTTCTTCTCTCATTGATACCGTCTTCTGGATGGCTACAAGACCAACACACTGCCCTGACTCCTGCTGTACTTCCCCTGTCTGACCGCACCTCGGCTTCCCATATATTGGATACACCTTGTTCAGGTTTGCTCTCCTTTTTCCCGTATCACTTTAGGTACTAAGGAGTTAGGCAGCAGAACTGCTTTTAAAATTCATGAGAAACAGGTATAGAGGGAAGCTGGCAGGTCTAGATATTCTAGCACATATTCAGAAACTTCAGTGAAATGTGTCAGTGCAAAATCTTAAGATACACAGACAACCAAGACAGAATTTACAATGCTGATGAGCTCTAAAACATTTAAGCAACATTGCAAGCAACAGGAACAGATCAAATATGATCTGTACAATAAACAGTTTATTACTGATCGAGGAGAAAAAAAATTGAATTCATAAACCACATTTGCTGTGGTAATTTGCTTCCAAAATTCTCTACTTTTGAAAGTTTGTCAAACAATTTTATAATAATTATGTACAATGTACAATGATCAGAACTGGACAAAATTTTACAAAACCTCTTTCAACCTCCTGTTGATCATGGTTCAACTGAAAGCAATAACTTATAGAGTAACTGTGGTTCATATAAAACACTCTTGCATTTAACAGGAAAAACATATGAATATGTTAAAAATATGAATACTTTGTAGGCATTGCTGAAACAGATCCAAACCTGCATCTACTGAGTCTGGTTTCTCACCTCTAGCAATCATTTATTAATTTACACAGACAGTGAACACCTTTTTGAAAACCCCTGTGTCTATAGGGTGAGAGTTTGAAAGAAGAATTAGCCCCAGTGACATGAAGGACAGTGACATGTCCCTCTGGGAGAGAGCACAAAACATGTGCTGAAGGAGAAGGGAATGGTAAGATATAAAAGAAGATATTTTCATTACTGCAGTAAGTGTTAAGCGTTTCCTTTGCTGTTAACAGTTTTTATGGCAAAGCTTTGAAGAATGTCCCACAGGTTATCAGCAAAAGCTCTATCTGTTGCATATAAAATAAGAACACACTAAACAATCCAGAAAACTACTTTCAAGTTGTGGACCAAGACTAAAGTTGGAACCATGACAGGACAGATCTTTTGCTGGTGTAATGTGGCACAGTTCCAGTGGAAGGAAGCCATTCAATTGACACCAGCTGAAAATATAGCTTGATGCATCGCCTTATTCACTCCTTACGTCCGTATTTTTATTTTTCTCCCCCCCCCCCTCTTTTTTTTTTCTTTTATGTTCTAGTCTCCAACACCATTCTGGCCAGTCACTAATAGTCCTTAAAGGCTAATCTTCCTGTTAGCTTGCATTTAAAAATGAATCTCAGATGCAGGAAATGAAAGCCTTCCTCTTAAACATAAAGCAGATTCCAATTGAAAACTAAAGAATTCACGCTTCAAAACACTCTCCGAGGATGTCTGTCTCTATTGGTAACATTTGGAGATGTTTGAAAGGGAGCTAATGAAGACAGGTTTATGTGACTGGTTATAATTTTACCTTCCCAACTGCACATTTCAGATTTGTCTCAGTGAATTATCTGGTAAAATATTTCATAATAATGAATTCTTTAAAAAAGTTTGCAACCAGTGAAACATTTTGAGCTAAAGTTTCAAAAACAGCCAGTAATGTGAGCTTGCATAATAATGCACAAATGGCTAATTGCTCAAAAGGAAGTTAAAGCATTTAAGTACACATAAACATAAACTGTTCTAATGCTTCAAACCACCAAATGACTGAAAATGTGCAGAGGGGGGCAGGTAGAAGAGGAACTGAGTAAGACTCAGGGACAAACCACATAAGCAGCCCATTTTACAAGCAGCATGAACAGCCACCACATTCACTGCCCACTCTTTCTCACTGTGCCATTAACAAGGCTTTAACTAAACTCAGCTTTTCAGAGAATTCAACTGATTCAGATCAACAAGACCGCCTGATAATGTGGCATTACTGAATCACCATGGTCCCCTGTGAGGAGAAAAACCTGCTTCATGAAGCTGTCAGAAATCACCAGCCCCCTTCCCACCTATTACCTGCAGGAGGTCAACAGAAGCAGTGAGCAACTTCATGCTTACAGACTGCAGAACATAGGCATGACTATCCTGGGCTCGCCTAAACTCTTTTTCTAAAGAGTTTTTCTCTAACTCAAACAGGCAATGGCATGGGCATTGACTGCATAAGCTTGACTTTCAAATAAAATCTGAAGATCAGCAATGAGATTATTTTATAAAGACAGAGGTCTACCAGGCTTGCCGCGGCTGAAGGACACTGGATAAATTTGTATGGTTGGTATCTCCAGAATTATTGGTAGATGGCAGTTACACTTTATTTGTAACATGGTAATACAGATTAGTGTCTCAGTGTGCTGGACACGAATTACATTCATCATAATTAAAAAAAAAAAAAGTGAAAAGGAAATGCACTGATCTGCAGTATAGCTGATTCAGACCAAAGAAACACGTTTTCACAGAACTTTTCTCATTCTTCTGATCAAGCCATTTTTAACAGGCCTAATCATCTGTTACAAAGCATTTTGCCACTGCTGTCGTCCTGCAATACATGAATACGTGTACATACCAAATGTATTTATTGTGTCACGTGTTTATGAAAACAGGAATATACCATGAGAACAATCCAACTCTACTGTTATGTCAATGATGCTACATGACACTAAGCAGCAAACACTTCTACTAAGATTATGTTCAAGAAACTTGTACCTTCCTCCTCCTGAAGGAATATATGCAAGAACTATAAATGCTTGGAAGTGACTTTACAGTTCGGATGTATCCTCATGTACTCTATATGCATTTAGGAGGAAGCAATTATTGTAATAGTGTGTGTGTGAGGGGGTTACAATAATAAATTTATCCACAGATTTTGTATTAATAATGTTTCTTGTGGCTGTTTAAGAAGAAGAGGAAGGTTCCTTCGTATTTTCCTTTTTTTTTTTTTTTTTGTTTTTTTGGTACACAAACTGATTACTTTAGCTCTAAAATTTAATAATTTTGTGATTTGTACTGTCCCCTTTTAAAATTCAGGTACTTGATTACTTCTTGACCTAGTTTCTGCAAAGCATGTTTAACACAGTCATTCCCTAAAGTGAATTCTGAACTCACTAGGAAGTTTCAACCAAACATTACTGAGGGGGAGAGGTCTAAAAAAATCTTAAAACTCTTACTTTTTTTTTTTTTTTATTGGAAACTGGAGAGAGAAAAGAGATCCTATTAATATTTTAATCAAAAAAAGTTAATAAGCTCATTCTTTATTAGACATCAAGAATTCTCATAAAAGAGAGTCATCAGAAACCAGGCTCTCAAAATTCCTTGTTTCTATTACATTTCATGCATTGGTCTTATCCCTAACTATTTGAAGTTCATTTTGTTTTGTTTTGCTTTAGAATACATCTGTAAGATACCAAATGCTTAGATGTTTATCTAGCCATATAGAGGGTTTGAAAAATCTGTTGCAAGTAGGATGTTTTCCTGAGCAACTGCTATCAGCTTCTGCCAAATCTAAAAAATACATCTCTAGTCCTTCTGGTTTTAATGAAAATCCTCCAGTGCTCTCTGAGCAGCTAAAGCAAGCTGAGGGAGAAGACTAGTATACAAATGCCTGTCAGACCAATCACTTTTGAAGAAACTTGATGTAGATGATGCACAGAAGGAAGAAAGCTCTTTATCTTTTTATCATTGTGAAAGATGGTAAGGATTATGATACACCTAGGAGCCTTCAGAGGTGAACCATTCAGCCAGTTATCCAGTTAAATCCAGCATCTCCTCCTTTCTTAGCAGCCACAGTGATGTTTAATTATCAGAATATTTCTTATGGATTATGCGACCTCAAAATTAGTGTTAATTAAATAGAATTAGTCCTCTGATTACTAGGTACTCCTCAAAACATTCCTAAGTGCACAGATGAGAATGACAGGTGATCTCCACAGTGACTGTGAGAGGAATAACTTGGTGTGTTTCTACAATGTCTAGGCCAGGTGAATCATGATACAAGGCCCAGATACTACAGTTGGTATTTAAAAGTTTTCATATCACAGGAACATCTGTGAATGTAGCACTGAAAACAGCATTCTTTGCAGAGATGACATCCAACGGATTTGAGAGGCTGCAGTATTCTTTCATTTTAATAGATGATGATGACGCACTCGGCACGAACTTGTGGGAAAGCAATTGCTACCTCACGCTGTTAACAATTAGCATACTGGGGAAATCTGCTTCAATTTCCATATGTGATGTTGGGCAAGTCCCTTACCCTGTCTCATCCGAATGAGGGTAAAAGTCATACCAGACTCTACCTTCAGGGAAAGTAGCAAGATAAATATTTTAGATTATATGCACTCAGCAGCTACACAGCAGGGATTGGTAAATCTACCTTGCAAATCTACTGAAGGTAGGCAGGAATAAATCCATTGCTCTAAATCTGGCAGCTTTATGACTGCTACGTTAACTTTTTCTTTTACAACTCCTCCAAATACTTTTTCCATCTGAAAATGTTGCTACTGCTATCTAATAGGTATTGTATCAGATCCTTGTTTAAGGAAAAAAAGAGTAACACCTAAAATTTTGAGTATTCATAGATCCTTCCTAGTACTATATCGAAAGTTTCACATCTCATTGCTGTTGATTGAGACAGAATGAGGTAAATTATTCAAATTCTGGCATGTTTTTGTCAAATACACCTAGGAGACATCCTTCATCCCCAATTAAAGAAAACCATTATTAAAAAAACTTCCTTCAATTTAAGATGGATTCATGGGAGTACATACATTACTACTGACTAGCAAAGAAAATTCAGATGACTGAAACATACCAAAGTCTCTGAGGAAGACAACTCCACACATACCAAGTAATACTCTTCTGTTTCTTTTGATCTGCTGGGGTAGTTGCTGGCCGTAAGGGTGAGAGAAACACACATATTGTCACATATAGTTTCCCTTACACAGGCTTTCTTAATGAATCAATAACGATGAAAAGGAGAATGTTCCATAGCTCTGAACACCAGTAACTTACGAACATATTACACCCAGGTGTGTATGTCTCAGCCCTCAGCACAATGGTTTGCAGACTTGTTAACCCAAATTAAAGACTGCAGTATCTCCTTGGATTCTTACCACTGTGCAAGCAAAATTATCTTTTAGCCATCTGTACACAATGTCTTCTTCTACCTTCCCAAAGGTGAATCTATAGGTCTGCAGACCAATAGCCTCGCTGTAGAGAACCTTACAGAATTCTCCAAAAAAGTAACATGCCTAGAAGAAATCCAGACTACCACAAAGAAAACTACTCTCAAAATATGCAATTAAGAATGCTTTCACAAGTTCACTGTCAGCTTTCAGAACTTTTTATGCTCCCAGCTTCCCCTGTTGAATCTGGAAGGTGCTTAGACTTCAAACACTTATGAGAATATAGTTAATCTTCTTACAATGCCTTAAAATATTTGCTACCCAACTGGTATGATCCTATTGGCATCTATGATCTCACTGGCATCACGGAGATGTGGTGGGACAGCTCCCATGACTGGAGAGTTGGAATGGAAGGCTACAGGATGGCTTTCTTCTGTTTTTTCCAAAAAGAGAAAAAAAAGAAAGAGACATAAAACTACAGGCTAATATGTCTCACTTCTGTGCCCGGCAAGATGATGAAGCAGACCCTCCTAGAAACTGTGCTAAGGCACACGGAAAATAAGGAGGTGATTGGTGACAGCCAACATGGCTTCACTAAGGGCAGATCTTATCTGACAAATCTGGTAGCCTTCTACACTGGGGTTACAGCATTGTCTCTCTGAATTGGAGAGACATGGATCTGATGGATGGACCACTTGGTGGGTAAGGAATTGGCTGGATGGTCACACTGCAGTCAACTGTCCAAGTGGAGGTCAGTAACAAATGGTGTTCCTCAGGGGTCAGTATTGGTACCAGCACTGTTTAACAACTTCATCGGTGACATGGGCAGTGGGATTGAGCCCAAGTCTGCTGATGGTACCAAGCTGTGTGGTGTGGTCAACATTCTGGAGAGAGGGAATGCCATCCAGAGGGACCTGGACAGGCTTGAAAAGTGTACCTGTGTGAACCTCATGAGGTTCAGCAAGGTCAAGTGCAAGGTCCTGCATCTGAGTTGGTGCAATCTCAAGCACAAATACAGGCTGGGCAGAGGATAGACTGGGAGCAGCCCTGAGGAGATGGACCTGGGGGTGTTGGTTGACAAGGAGTGAATAAAGTGACAGGACAAGGAGTAATGGCCTTAAAGTGAGAGAGGGTAAATTTCAAGTAGATATAAAGAACAAATTCTTCCCTGTGACGGTAGTGAAGCAGTGGAGATCTCAGGTTGCCCAGAGAACCTGCGGCTGCCCCATGCGTGGAAGTGTTCCAAGGCCAGGTTGGACAGGGCTTTGAGCAACCTGGTCTGGTGGGAAGTGTCCTTGCCCATGGCAATAGGGTTGGAACTAGATGATCTTTAAGATCTCTTCCAACCCAAAACATTCTATTATTCTATGGTCTGTATTGGGACACAGTTCTAAAATCAGTACATCTCAACTCCCAAGTTGTTTCAATGAAACGAAGCAATTATAAATTCAGAGTAACCACAAGTAATTTCAGGTTTCCACTTGCCTAGAGGCTTCTTGATACTTGCCATTTCAGAGACAGAAGGGATCACAGTATCATAGAAACAGAGAAAGAAAAGCAAATGTTGATAAAATAGCCAGAAATGTCAAGGAAAAAAAATAAATAAAAAAGATGTGTGTAGTCATTCCAAAGCTTTGCACAATTTTTCATGTCTTTCTCAACTGTACAAGACAAAGCAAGAGATCTGGGTTTAACAACTTTTTTTTCCTTAAACAGAATTAGTGCTTATAAACAGCCATGTTTTCATGTTTCTCTGCGTACTGCTTTTTACTTTGTCTTTTTTTTTTTTCCCCACAATGAAAATTACTTCAAATGTTTTGTCTTGAGCATTGTCTTTCATTAACACACACATTAAGGTACAAAAGATATCACACTACACATCACAGTAGACCTTTCCTAAAAGTTGATAGTTAAGTTTCTTTCTGCACAAAAATATGGGTGGAAAAAAAAAAAAAAAGAAAAAAGGAATATGTAAAAAGGCTGCTGAGAGAATCTAGGTGAGAATTTTAGAATGAATAAATATTAGATCAGACAACAGTGCATATCCATCTCCAAAGTGTGGACGTATCAGTGTTTGTATGTATATCAACATTAAATATGGACAATATGGAAGACAATGACTTTAAAGGAACAAATCAAAAATAATTGAAAATAATTGGATAAGCTGAGGAATATCCTTGAATGATGAGTGTAAATAAATTGTTTGCATATCTGGTGAAACAAATACTAACATGCTGCAACCTTTTAAAGGCTACTGAAATGTGAAGAAAATTAAATCAACACCACCCACACTTTTTTGTCCAACTAAATCATACATACAAATTCATAAAGCTCAGCACTTTCATAAGACTTCAAATCTTTAAAGTGCAAAGCAGACATTGACTAATCAATGAAATCTGCCATCTTGAACCCAAAGTGCATTTTGGAAATGGAGGCCAAATCACGAAGTCCAGGCACGCTGGTCCTTAAACATCTCACCAGCTTACTGCCATGGGGGCCAGTAGAGGTCTGGCACTCCTCTATTTTAGGGTGCACGACCCCTCCATAACTGACATCAGGCAGTTGCCACTTCCCAAATGAGTCTTAATTCACTACAGGGTATCCAAAGTAACTGGCAGCACCCTGTGCTTGAACAGCATGTACCTTGAAGCTTGAAGGACTTGCTTTCTAGAGGCCCTTTTTACACTCAACCAGAGCCCACTGAGGGCTCCTCAGGAAGGCGAGCGTTCAGCCACTTCTACGTTGAGGGGCAAAAAGCAGGCAAGGGCGAGTTGAGGGGGTCTGGCAGGACTTGCTGCCTGCCTAGTGGCCATTTTCGAGCGGCTGGCAGCCACTGCTGGCGCTGCCACCCTTACTGTGGCAGCCGTAATGGCTGGGTCCCCACAGGTGAGGCGGGTGGGATAGCAGCCGCCATTTTGCCTCCCCTGGCGACCCCGCGCTGCTGCTGCTCCTGTTCGCGGTTCCCCGCCGGGCACCCCAACAAGAGTGCAAATGCTTTAATGCCTCCCCTTCCCTGAGGCCTCACAGCTTTGGCCACTGAAGCACAACATGTAGGCGAGGGGGCATCGCCACGCGGGAGGGCGCAGCCCGAAGGCTGCGATATGGGGGGAGGTGGGGGGCAGGGGACGTGATAAAGGAGCCAGTTTGGAAGACCCCAGGCTCATCCCCACCACCAAGCGAGGGAAAGGACGGAAGGAGGCGGCGCAGCCCCCTCCGCACACAAAGCGGCCGCCCGCCGGCAGCCATCCTGCGAGCAACGCCCCGCAGTCCCCGCCTCAACCTGCAGCCTATGAGCGAGGAGGCGCCACCCCGCAGCGGCCACCGGATCGCGATCGCTCGCCACCGGGCTCGCCCCCCTCCGCCAAGCTCCGCCGACGAGACAGCGCCGCGCTCCCGGCCCCGCCGCCCTCCCGGCCCCGCCGCGCCCGCGGGGAAGGAGCCGAGAGAGCGGTGGGTGCCCGGCGGCCGGGGGGGGGAAGATGAGGTGGGAGCCGTGCCGAGCTCCGCCGGCCCTCCGCAAGGTGTCGCCGTCCGCAGCGGAAAGCCGGGGCCCGCGGCGGCTCCGCCGAGTGTTCACGTCCCGGGCGGCGGGGAGGGAGAGAGGGGGGCGCGGGGCGGGGGGTGTGCGTTGGGGGGGGATGCGGGCAAACCCCGCTTGTCTGAGGGAGGTGCTCGTTCCGGCAGGATGGTTATTAACAATTTGCAAAGCCCCCAGTCGGGAGCCACTCCGTCTTCCAGCCACTTCTTTATTCCTCTTTTTTTTTATTATCATTATTTTTTTTCATTTTTTTTTTCTCGCCCTGGGTGTCGCCGCGGCTTGGGGGATGCCGCTCCTCCCGTGAGCGCCCCCCCCTTGCTGCGGGGACGAGGGGAGGGGGCGACCCGAAGGGGACGGAGCTGGGGCACGGCTCGGCTCGGCTCGGGGCAGCCGGGCCCCCCCTCGCGTGCAGCGGGACCGGGCCCTCGCCCTGCCCCGCATAAAGAGCAAATGGGGCTTTTGGCGCCAAACGCCAGGCGCCTCCCTGCCTTATGGAAATCAGGAGGTGGGGTTTTGCTGCTCTCGCTTCACCCCCCGTCTTAATTTTTTATTTTTTTTTTTTAATGCCTCCCCGGGTGTGTCAGCTTTTGCTGTCCTTTTTTTTTTTTTTTTTTTTTTTTTGGTGTGTGGGGGAAATAATAGCTAGGAGCTTCAAAGCCTGCCAGTGACAGTCATCTGTCTGCAAGCAAAGGGTGGTTGTGGAGGCTTGGGTTAGCCTCGGGGGCTGCGCGGGCTCAGTAAAGTGCAACATACAAGATCATCTGCTTTTTTTTTTTCCTTTTTCTTTTTTTTTTTTTTTCCCCTTTTTTCCCTTTCCCCCCAGCCCCCCGCCACTCCTCCCCCTTGCAACACCCACCACCATCACCAAGGAGGTAAGAAGAGGAAGCTGCAGGGTCTGGGCTGTAATAAGCAGGAGGACAAAAACCCAATGAAATAAACACAATTCCCCATCGCGTTCGAGTCGCGAAATCAGGGAGGATGGGAATGGAGAGGAAGTGCAGGGGCATTGCAGTGCGTGAATGGGTTTTTCATTGAGCAGAAGAAAATCCCGGCGGATATTTTGGTTTTGTTTTGGAGCTGTCGCGCTGAGCTCGCCTGGGTTTTGTAGGTGCCTCTTTACTGCTTTGCATTTTTTTTAACGGTTTAATATATTTCAGGAGCAGAAAAATGTACAATACTGGAAGTGATCAGGGGGCGGGGCAGGGGGAGAGCAGCTGAGCCAGGCTCGTTTCTTTGCATTTCATCATAAGGCTTTTAATGGATTTTTTTTTCCCCCCTTTTGGTCGCCGTTTAAGCGTCAGCTGTTCTCAACCCAGCCAAACGCTTTCCCTTCGCGGCACGTTAACCGAGGCGAAGGGAGAGACGCTGAGCGGCTCCTTGGGACTTAAAAAGTCATCTTTTATTTTTATTTTTTTTTTTGTTAAATGTCTGATGCAACCCAGCTCTTGGAAGAGGAATGGGGTGCGGGTGACTGGTCGTGGCTAGCGAGTGGGGGGTCCGGCCGAGGTAAGGGGGCGCGCATTTTCCGCGGGGGAGATGGGGAAAAGTGCTGCTTGCAGGAGGCTTTTAGTGCACCAAGGGGCAAAATCTGCCAAGTTGTCGCCCTCGCAGCCTCTCCATTTGCTCTCGTCTTGAGCTGGAAGAAAGGGGGGACAGAAACTTCTGTACCTTGTTGGCAAATCACAAGGCTTTGTTGGTGGCGCCGGGGTGATTTTAGTGCCTTTTTTTTTTTTTTTTTTCTTTTTTTTTGTAACGTGTGTATGTGAGATTATTACATAAGGTCGATAATTTCTCTTGCTGCTGAATTTCTCCTCCTCCTCCCCCCGTGTGTTTTGTGTGGATTTTTCTCTGGCTCGCTTTGAGTGAATGAACTGGCGATTTGCGAAGTTGCGAAGAGCCCCCTCCGCCCCCTTTTTTGCATCCCCCTCTCTCTTTGCGCTGCTCTGCAGATGACAAAAGGAGTAAACTTCCTCTACTTTTGCTGGCATATTAAGAGGGCTTTCTGGGGAGATTACGGTATCAAAGCCTTGCATCTGTCTACAGTTACTCTGCTGCTTTGAGCATTTGAAGGAGTCCGGGGAGTGCTCTGTGCAGGAGCGCAGAGGTGCTTTGCATCCCTGCCGTACCTTGCTGGGTGTCCTCCCGGAGAGAGCCCTGCACGTCGGAGCTCTACCTGGCCCTTTTCGTTTAATGCCCGAGTCGGGAGGAAAGGTGTGCGATGCATTTTTGCTCGACTTGCAAAAGGCTCCCGGCTTCTTGCTGTTGATGATGGAATTACCGTGTTTTGGTTTTGTTCTGTTTCATGGCTTTTTCACTTAAGAGTAAGGGAGTTACAGTCGCGTCTGTGTGTTTCTTCGTGTTGTAATTATTATTATTTTTTTTTATCATCATTTTTTATTTTTGGTTTAGTTTCAGGTCTTGGGAGGACCTCTCTTTCCCCTTGGTGGAAATACCATAAAACCTGCCTCTAAAACAATTGCCCGACCCGGGAACCCGCAAGAAGACCCCCGTAATGCCAGGAATGGTCAGCAAAAACCCCGACCTCGAGTTTGACTCTTTGCAGCCCTGTTTCTACCCGGACGAAGATGACTTTTATTTGTGCGGCCCGGACTCTGCCCCCCCTGGGGAGGACATCTGGAAAAAGTTTGAGCTGCTGCCCACCCCTCCCCTGTCTCCCAGCCGGGCAGGTCTCCAGGAGCACCCCCCGGGAGGGGGCCCGGTGCCTTGGGGAGGGGCAGCACTGGGGGGCTGCCGCCCCACCGACCACCTGGACTGGGCGTCCGAGCTTCTCCTGCTGCCCCCGGAGGCCGACCTGTGGGGCGGCACGGACGGGGGGGACTTGTTCGAGTCGGGGCTTGGCGTGACCAACAACCTCAACTCCATCATCATCCAGGACTGCATGTGGAGCGGCTTCTCTGCCCGCGAGAAGCTGGAGCGGGCGGTCAGCGAGAAGCTCCAAGGCAAGCCTCCCGCCACCACCACCACTGCCGCCCCGCCACCACCCCCCCCGGCTGCTGCCACCACTGCCCTTGTCACCACCGCCGCCGTCCCTGCCGTGGCAACGGCTGAGTGTGTGGACCCAGCCGTTGTCTTCCCCTTTCCTGTCACCAAAAGGGAGGCAACGGTGACGGGGACGAGCCGAGGGGTGGCGGGCGGCGGGGGGGCGCCACGGGGCTCTCGGTCGCCACGTCCAGCTGGGGACAGCCGGGCCAGCAGCAGCAGCTCTGGAGATGACACCCTTAGTGACTCGGGTGAGTGCATGGGGGGGTGATGGTGGCCTCGAAAGAGAGGAAGGGGCTGGGCGGGGGGTGTGTGGGGTGCGGGTTGGCCAGCAGGCGGCAGCAGGCACGGCAGGGATGGGGATAGCGGCCCCATGGGGAAGGCATGGGCAGGGGTCCGGGGCTGGTGGCCCAGCAGGAGATGGCCCTGAGGGGCAGCAGGACCCTGCTGTGGTGCTGTGAAGCTTCCGTAACTCCTTCTGTCCCCTTATCCTGTGTCCACCATCCCCAGGGGTGTTTTGGGGGTGAGGAGGGTGGTAGTTTCATGATGAACACACGTTTCGTGGAGGGTGGTGAATATGTCCGTAAGTGTCACATTGGGAGGCTGTAGCAGGCTAAGTAGCCTCGCAGAGGATTCCTTGTTTTTGCATGGACAGAACCTAAAATGCCCACAGACATCTCCTGTCTGTGCCTGCACAGAAGTCCAGTTCTGTTGAAAAGTGGTTCCGCCTGTGCCCATAAGCCAATCCATGTGACCATCAGCATAAACTTGGTGATCCATCCCGGGCTGCAGAGCCTGCTGTCCCTTTAATGTCTGGTTTGACAGCTTTGGGTGAGGAAGCACTTCCAACAGCTGTCTTCTTGGCAGAGCACCAAACGCCGGCTTAAAGGGTCCCCGGCGGGAGCAGCTTCACCTTCTGCATTAGAACAAACCCAGCAATTGTTTAGTTTTCCGGCTGCTTTTCCACCAAGCAAGGGCTGTGTTGTGAGTCTGTGCATGCATTTTGCACCCCAGCTCCACAGCTGTATTAAAAATTCATACATTCTGTATGAAAACTCTTTCTGCCACTGAGATCAGTTGGGTGGGAGCCCCACTTTTCTTGAAAAGTAGAGGCAGTTAAAAAAAAACAAACAAAAAGTTGTTAAACTTTCAGAAATCACTTTTCTTTAGTTATTTTGTACATATTTTGTACTTTTCTAGAGCCATAGTTGATTTTAGCTGGTGGGCACAGCCTATTTTTACAAATACCAGTTATTTCATTACTGCTTTTAATGTACATGTTTTGTCAGTAAATACATCTGGTTTAATACTTGTTCAGAGTAGTTTCTGAAGGAATAACATCTTTCTTTTTTTTACTTTTTGTCACCAAAAGATGATGAAGACGAGGAGGAAGAGGATGAAGAAGAAGAAATAGATGTTGTGACAGTGGAGAAAAGACGCTCCTCCTCCAACAAGGCTGTTACGACTCTTACTATCACAGTGCGTCCTAAAAATACCACTTTTCCATCAGTCAGGACACAGCAGAATGAACTGATCTTAAAGCGTTGCGCACCAATTCACCAGCAGCATAATTATGCCGCTCCTTCTCCATACATGGAGAGTGAAGATGCTCCACCACAGAAAAAGTTAAAAACTGAGGTGCCCCGTCCAGTAAAACCCATGATCCAACCAAAGTCTAAGAGTTCAAGTCCTCGAAACTCGGATTCAGAGGATAGTGAACGTCGACGTAACCACAATATCCTGGAGCGTCAAAGGCGTAATGATCTACGGTCAAGTTTCCTCACATTAAGGGACCATGTTCCAGAACTGGTTAAAAATGAGAAAGCTGCAAAAGTTGTGATCTTGAAAAAAGCCACTGAATATGTCCATTCTCTTCAGGCAGAGGAGCAGAAGTTATTGCTAGAAAAGGAGAAATTGCAAGCCAGACAACAACAGCTGGTAAAGAAAATAGAGTTCAAGCGGACTTGCTAAGCTTTTTTTTTTAAAAAATTTTTTTTTTTTTGGCTGACCAGGACAGTCATTGCCACTTTGCACATTTTTGATTCTTTAAAAAAATTGTGTTTTTTGACGTTAAGAATGTTGGTTTTACTTTCAATCCAGTCCCTGAAGTAATTGACAAACTATATTATCCGGGTACGGAGCAAATGGATGTTCTTGCAAGGAGCTTATTGCAAGACAACCAAACAACAATGGACTGCCTTTGTTTTTGTTTTTTTTTTTTTTTTTTTTGTTAAGAACTGTAGATGGTGGGGATTTTTTTTTTTTATTGTTGTGAGCATTTGGAGCTGCTGATGACATATAGTTGAGTTTAAAACATTCACTCCTAATTTTTATGGTGCTTATGTTCTAACAGATGTTACTTTAGGGGTTAGCATTTGTACCCCTGTGGGAATTTTCTGTAAATACCATCTACACACTTGCCTTTTGTACATGTCTTGGGTTATGAGAGGTGGCTTTTGCTACCAGTATTAGACTGGAAGTTCATACCTAAGTACTGTAATACCTCAATGTTTGAGGAGCATGTTTTTGTATACAAATATATTGTTAATCTCTGTTATGTACTGTACTAATTCTTACATTGCCTGTATACTTTAGTATGATGCTGATACATAACTAAATTTGATACTTATATTTTCGTATGAAAATGAGTTGTGAAAGTTTTGAGTAGATATTACTTTATCACTTTTTTGAACTAAGAAACTTTTGTAAAGAAATTTACTATATATGCCTTTTCCTAGCCTGTTTCTTCCAGTTAATGTATTTGTTAATGTTTGGTGCATAGAACTGGGTAACTGCAAAGTTCTGTGTTTAATTTCTTCCGATGTACATTTAGTGCTGCGTCTTATAGCACTTTGAAATACCTCATGTTTATGAAAATAAATAGCAATTACATGATATGCTATGTACTATTTTTCTTTTAAATTAAGTTCTTTAAAATAAAATCTTTATCTTTGCAATGTTCATGCAATACAAAAACATGGTCCCATATCATGGGCGAGTAAGCTTTCAAACTTGATGCTCTATGAAAAGTCAGCTAGCTAGGACATCTGCATATCTAAAAACTGTAAGAACAGTTTTTCAATTCTTTCACACTTCAGATATCTCTTGTGGTGTCAGGATCATTGCAGGGGACTGGACATACCACAGTTAACAGAAAGACTCCAGTGTCATGAGGACTTCTGGAATATGGACCTGTATGCGGAGAATTGTAAAGGGAGCTGCTGAGGGATTGGCCACATGGAGCAGACAGGTGAAAAGTAAATGGTGAAGGTAGACTTTACTACAGAAAATGAAATATTTGTAGTAAACCAAGATCTTATTGGGCAGTTCTTATTTGCATTACAAAAGGCGTATCCCTAAAGCTGTCCATCATTGCACAGAAGGATTGATGTTCTTTCTTGTCTAGCCAAAGATCCTGCTTGTTACCACTGTGCTAAGTTACTGAAGAATAAAAATCACAGGGAAGTTACAGTTCTGAGGTACAGAGAGCTGCAAGGCATGCGTCAAGTGGTATGTATGTGGTCTGAACAAAATTCGGCAGGTTGCTTTCTGAAGTGGTGTGATGGCATTTTGTGTGACAGGAGCAAGACTTGCAAATTGTGAAATATATTTGGTTGTATTTTCGTTGGCTTCTTAAGATGAAGGAGCTATTTTATTTTCTGGACTGCACAGGTATTTGTGATGCTGTCTTTTCCCTGCACTGAACCTGAAAAATAAGGTGTGGGTCACTGAACAGTGACCAGTAAATGTTATAAGGATGAACTTGCAAGGAGCTAATCTGGGACATCCTACCCTTCAGTTATGATACAGGGGATGTAGATTGCTTGGTGTATGGAGCATCTCCTTTGCCATGAGATAACAGAGTAAGACCAGTATGGGAACAAAATCACAGTAGCATATGTGCCATATATCCATGCCCTACAGTAGCTTGTTTGTGTACCCACAGCCTGTGCATTCTTGGGCCCCAGCCAACTTCTGTACCAAGAACATTTGGAATTGAACTTCTGTTCCAGTGCAGCAAACCCAGATCCTCAACTGGCACAAATTTCTACAACGCTTTTTGAATTCAGTTTTGCCACTGGAAGATTTGGTCTGAATATGTAGACTTAATATATCAAAGCAATATATTCTCAAATATTCTCAAAGGAGACTTGAGAACCGCAATAGTTCCATAAATAGAATGTTTATTCTATTCTGCCCTTCCCTGCTCTTCCCTGCCCTTCCCGGAGGACAACTGATCCAAATCCTCCACTCAAATAAAGGGCAAATTCTATGTGAGATCGGGGTGCTCAGAGTCATATGCGGCCAAGTTTTGAATGTCCTCAAGGATCGAGATTCGATAGCTAGACAACACATTTCAATTTTTGACTGCTATGAACATTTTTCTAATATTTCTTTGGAATGTTTCTTGTTGCTGTTTCAGTCCATTGCCTCCCATCTTTCTTGTGTTTAACCTCGAAGAAGCGTCTGGCTCCACCTTTTCTGTAACCTCCCATTATGTAGTTGAAGACAGCAATTACTTCTCCTTTCTTGAGACTGAAAACAGTCCTGTCCTGTATTGTTGTGTTATCCAAGCATTTAGAGTATAATAAAGGTGTCAAATACTCAAGTCTGTTTGGAAATTGAGCACAAAATCCCATTCTGAAAGCCTCTTTTTTTTTTTCGTTTTTTTTTTTCTTTTTTTTTTTCTTCTTTTTTTCTTTTTTTCTTTTTTTCTTTTTTTCTTTTTTTTCTTTTTTTCTTTTTTTCTTTTTTTTCTTTTTCAGTGGGTGATCCTTTTGAATTCGGTGATAAACGTCTGATTAATGTCAATGGAGATAGGATCTGGCCCCATACATTTCAGAAATGCTTCCATATGCTGTAGTGTTTGCTGTGGGTGGGTTTATCTTTCTCTCTCTTTTTTTTTTTTTTTTTTTTTTTTCCCTTTCTCTTTGTAAGTTTCAGGGGTTAATAGGTTTGTTTTCACATTGTTGATGTAGGGAGCAAGTTGTCAAGGGCAAACGTTTCTGTAAATAAAAATCTCGGATGTAGGATGTTATTAAATTGCAATTGTTAAATAGGAGTTTCAGATTCTTTTATATTTACAAGAAATGAAAAGGAGAGGTGTCATAAGACAGCTTTTGAAAAGAAGAGATAAACAATGCATTTGATAATATTTTCAGAAAAATCATTACCTACAAGGGTACATAGAGAAGTACACAGAGACATGGTAACAACAGGAACAAAAGATCCTGCTTCATGCATATCTAGAGTGGAGAGTCCATAAGGACTGTCAAGTATCGAATGGAGAAACTATTCCATTTGGAGTGTTTTTTGTTGGTTTGGTTTCTGTTTTTCATAGACATACCTAGCTTGCATAAAAATGCATACATATCTGGAGAAGCTGTTAGAAGATTTGGCAAGTGCCTAATAACTGCTTATTAAAAGAGGGTATTGCCTATTCCTGAAGGGAAAACCGAATTAGATTAATCACAATCTTATCTGATCACTATAAAAACTCCCAAGTTCTTTTTCACACAAGACAGAATCTGCTGATAGAATCAAATGGTTTTGTCCCAAATCACATTCCTGAGGACAATCTCTTTCCATTTTTTTTTTTTTTTTTCCCCCTAAAAATACCACTAAGAACACAAGGGACTTCAAACACCAAAATTAAATGATTCCCCCATAAACCAGTATAAGTAAAACACCAGCGGGAGAGCTTAAAAAGGTGAAATGTGTTAATGATGTCATTACCACCAGGTCACCTGTTACCATGAGTGCAAAGGAAAGTGCATTTCTCAACCCCCAAGCTGCTGTTATAGCAACTTACCACCAGCTCTTGGCAGAACTTCTTGGGTTTTCATGATGTGTATAATTTGCAGAGGTCACATTTGCTCCTGGTAAATATGCTGATAAACCAAGCTAGAAAAAAAAATGACTTTAAAAGGATCCCATTCTGAGTTTCCTGACTGGTAGCTACTTTAAATCAAAAGATTAATTTTATTTAAAGCTTTAAGGTTGGGATCATTAATTTAACTACTTTTTAATGTAGCATATTGTTTATCACACTCTTGGCGATTGCTTCATGATTTATACCTGGCTTCCTTCCTCTTCCTTGACTCCTTTTCTCCTTTCCTTTTCCCCTTTCTCCTTTATGCTAGAAATGGGGGTTTTCTCTCAGGAACCCAAGGCTATCAAAAGGGCGTCACATCACCCCTGTAAAGTACGCAGAGAATTCGGTAGAAGCATGAGATGTGCAACGCTTCCAGAAGGCTCACAGAAAAATATTGGCCAGGCTGACTGTAGGGCCAGCACAGTGGGCTTTGCCATAGCCCTTCTGGCTAGTGCTGTAGCACCAATACACAGGGTGGCAGCTTGCCCCAGCAGCCTGCCTGAATCCTGAGCCCTCATCTGTGCCCAGACAAGCTTGCTCTTCTTCTGGGCTACCTAAACACAGGCTAGTTTTTGCTTTCTGCTTGTACTGACCCTGCAAGGAGGCTTGGCCCCAGGGAAATGGGCATTTTGGGGTTAGGTTGTGTGTGCAGCTTTGTGCTTCTGCTGGCCAGATCCTTCCTTCAATTAAATTAGGTATATGTGAATTAGGAACAAAGAAGATAAAATGAATTCTCGATCTGTGAGCTAGGAAAAGCCCTTGTATATGTGCTCTATGTATACATTAAAATGTATGCTATACATATGCGTCAGTTCATGAACCCTGCTAAATAAGGCCAAGTCTGTATTTTAACCGAGTAAGTAACAAGACTGGCCAGTTGGTCCTTTGAAGAAAAAGCAAGCAAACAAGTGTATTTTGTTTCCTGTATTTACAATTATTGTGTGACACTCCTAAACAATGCAAAACTAGAAAATTAAACATATCCACAAAATAAATCAATTAATAGCCAGTATTTTTAAACACCCCGGTGAAATGGATGGGTGTGTAGCATGCATCAGACATAACTGAATTAGACCTATTTGTTACTCATCTCTGAACTGTTGAATTAAATTTAATTTGCATAATCATTGTTAGGCTTCATGTATATTATTACAGCTGCTCAGTTTGTGACCTATACCATTTCCCATGATATAGATTTTCCATCCAATATTGCTTTGATAAATTTAAATATTTTAATTTTACAGTAAAATAAGATTGTTTATTTGTCATATTCATGGTCCCAATTTTCCAACCTCATTTGTCTGCTTTAAATGTTTACTGCTTTCTGTGTTATGCTGCATTTATTTAGGCAGATGAACTGTATTCTGTTATTTGTCTGAAACAGGTGAGTTCGTAGTCCTGTGAATTGCTACATTAATCATTACACTATTATGTCTAGAAAAACAGTGTCTAACATCTAAATACAGTCTAGTCTAATGTTAGAGGTAGCATGAATCATGTTTTTGATTTCTTTTAGTTGCATCTTTTAATCTACAGGCATTACAAGCATGGCACATTAAGCACCTCGCTGCTTAGCTTCCTAATTCTCCTTATGTCACCAGCAGAGAGAGACAGGTTCATCCCAAAGGACAGTTCAGAGCATATATTGGGCTTTTACTGGAATGAGACTGTACATTGCTCTGTATCATGGAAGAAAAATGATTGCAATGTGAAAGAGGCAGTTACGGGAACTATGTTAAGGGCTTCTTTATTGCTGTTGGGTACCATCAATGAGTAATTTGACCTGTAGCTGATGTTACTTAACAAATTAAATTTAAAGCAATGCTTTGAGTTGCAGGTTCATAGATGTATTTATTGCAATAAAATAGTGTATGGATGGATGTAGAAGTATGTATGAAGTATACAGTTAATTTAATTGGCATATTTCATTTGTTTCGGCATTATGACATAGGTTTAATAATAATAATGTTGTAAGTAATATTGCATTAAATTTAATTTTATATGTAATTGCTATTGCAATTAATTATGTAGGAAATGGGGGAACTATCCATTATAATCAGAGTGTGGTAGTGGCAAGTACTCATCAAACAATTTTTAATGACTTATATAATTTCTTTCTTTTAAACTCTTCAAATCTTAAATAACCTTGAAATATTGTTATGAATTTGCTTTTTAGTAACTGCTAGTCAAGGATCCTTCCTGAAGAAATTCCCTTTGTCTTCTAAAATTAGATCACATTGGTCACTTTTTTTATACTATTTTTTCAGCCACTGTTTTTAAAGGAACAATGTAAAAAAAAAGGAAATTCTGTATTCAAAGAGTAAAGATTTAGAGATCAAGTATCTTCGATACTCATATCCTTGGCATTACATGCCTGTGACTTTAAGGTAAAATTTTGTTTCTGGACTGCATGTGGAGTTATGAGGAAAATGTTGATTTAGTATGAGGAATGTGAAAAAGGGAAAGGAAAAGAGAGGAAGAGGAAGAGGAAGAGGAAGAGGAAGAGGAAGAGGAAGAGGAAGAGGAAGAGGAAAAAGTGCAAGTGATAAAGACTTCATTATTTTCCCTACAAATGTAATCAGTCATATAAAAGGGAGTAAAATCAGACCTACTAGACAATGGTGATGCTTGAGTGTATTCTTGCAGGATTTATTCTGGTGTTCCACAGCAAGAGTAAAGACTGGATATTTTATCTCCAAAATGAGTGCCCTAGCAAGCAGCATGTACAATTTCCTTTTGTTTTTGCTTTTGTTTTTGTGGGAACATCATAGAGTCCTTCAATCCATCATCTATTTCTAGCTGTAGTGTGGAGAGACCCATCATGTGTTAATGTCTTGGACATGATCAGAGCATGCCTACAGGATTTTGCAGTACTGGTGAGATGGGTGTTGTCTGTCTCATTTCAAGAATATCACAAAGCTTTGGCATCCACTAAGTGAGTCTCTGAGCAGTTCATTAAGTTCAGAGCAGTATTTTGGCCACTTTACACATATGATGAATGGAATTCAGGAGGCTTAGGGGTTAGTAGCAGTTGAGGACAGGACTGGAGAAAGTCAGTTATTTAAGCATAGATATAGATGTCACAGCACATAAATCTAAAATCTACAGTTTCCTACCACCAAATTATTTGTATAAATGTTTGTCCTGTGAAACTGAAGGGTGTTTAAACACCTGTACAGGGTCTGTGAATGCGGCCCTAAAGGACAAGGAATAAAACAGCATAGAATGCAATGCAACGGAACAGAATGGAACGGAACAGAACGAGACAGAACGGGACAGAACAGAACAGAACAGAACAGAACAGAATAGAATAGAATAGAATAGAATAGAGTAGAATAGAATAGAATAGAATAGTTCAATTTGAAGGGGCCTTCAAAGATTATCCAGTCCAACTGCCTAACCACTCCAGGACTAACCAAAAGTTAAAGAATGTTATTAAGGGCATTATCCAAATGCTGCTTGAACAATGACAGGCATCAACCACCTCGTAGGAAGCCCATTCCAGTGTTTGGCCAACCTCATGGTAAATAATTTTTTTCCTAACGTCCAGTCTAAACTAAACCTTCCTGGCACAGCTTTGTGCCAGCTTTGTATGCAGGTTTTAGATTGCTAAAGTAGCTGCTAAACAGAGAACAACACAGAACTGCCAACAGCCTTTAATAAATAAGCCTTTCCCTGAAAGTTGCAATGCTTTATTTATTTATTCATTTATTCTTCATTTGTTTATTTTAGGAAAAGTTTAGAAGTACATGCTTTATATTCCTCTATCCTAAGAAATTGGGAATGTTAGGTTTCTCCCTTTAGAACTGCACGAGCTTTTAAGTAAGGATTAGAAAATTCTTATTTAATAAATAAATAAATAAATAAACAACAACAACAATAACAACAACAACGAAAGACAAAAATCTAACAGAAATGCATTTTTTTTCTGTTTTATCTAGAAACCTGCTCATGAAAAGTATAGTGTAAACTGTTTCTGAGGGCTTTTTGTTTCTCATATTTTCCTACAAGCATTAGTTTTGGTCATGGTTCCCAGGCACCACTCCTGAGTCACATCCTCAATATTTATAATTAGAATTGTAGCTTTTCTCTAAAAGCTCTACTTCAGGCCAAAAGAGCCTGGGTAGAATGTCATGTGCTTCAGCTCCAATGTGTTATTTTTTCAGTATGTACATATAAGGATTTCTTGCATGAGTGGAATAGGAACGTAGGTATACAAAATAGCATTGGAAATATAGTGTTGTGAATCTATATGAACCTTTCTTCCTTCAGGCTTACATTAATGTTGCTAATGAAGCTATGTAATGGTGTAATATGCTACAGTATTTAACTTTTAAATATTTTTATGATGTTTTGATTTATGACTTCTGGTTTTACTTTTTTGCCTCCCTCAGATAAGTAACCATGCACGAGGCAAGGGGGATTCACCTGACCATATAGATACCAACTCTTTTCTGCCAATAAAGAAAACGCATTTTTAGCACTCAATTAATTTAATCTTTAAATAATTATTTGAAATAATACAAATTAATCTTGCCCTAGAGGTACCCATTTTTTTTTTATAGACTATAGTGGAGCCTTGGATGACCAGATACATATACCAACACTGTAGATATCTAACATGGGGTTCACCATAAGAGACCTAGATCTAGATGTGTTTGTACAGATACCTAACTGAAAGCTTGATGTCTAAGTCCTGTTTAGGTCAATGGAGTCTGGAGAGTGATTCAGCATAGATGTCTATTTCAGGATGAATTGAATTAGTTCTCTAGTGCACAGGTAAACACCTATGTATTAACAACTAATTTCAAGAGTCCCACTACTTGTGTCTTCAACAAATTTCTTTCACTCATTGGAAGGTTTTTCTTGAATTAGTCAAGTGATCTTAAATCCCATTCCATCTAGGTTGTCTTTTCTGCAGCACTCAAGCAAGGAAAATGATATTTTGCTTTGGTTTTCTATAATAATATCTCCATAACTTATGTACCTTTATATTTCTTTTGTCTTTTCACATATCCTGCTTATTATCAATGTATAGCAGTACTCATCATTGCCAGAAAATTGTCTACGTTACTGATAAAATTTCCTAAAATATCTCTCAGGTTACTGTATTGCATGGTGAGCAGGACCTTATTTTCTGCTTCTCAGAACCTACACAAAGCTCAATTACAAGGCATGCTGATATATTTTAGATGTTGATAAACTGACAACGTTTTAAGTTAAATGAAATGATAGCACAACTCACTTGGTTTTCATAGAAGAATAAAAAGTAAAGCAACAGACGAAAAACAGAGCAGATGAGTGTTTAGAAAAATCACTATTAACTTCTGCAGCTAGATCTGTTATATGACTTCTTATAGTTCTAACTTTACCAGAGATTACCTTCACCTTTACCTTCAATTGTTTCTACAGTACAGTTACTGTAGTAGTACTTATAGACCTATTTCTCTGTTCCTTTTAAAAAATTACTTCTTTTCACAGCTCCTGTGGTCTTTGATAACTGCTTCATATCAATCCCTTCTCAATACCATGTCAATCCATCTTTTGATTCAAACACTTAAATTAGTCTTTTTTTTTTTTTTTTTTTTTTTTTTTTTTGATTTGCAGTCTTGTTCACCCTTACTAATAGTTATCTTATGTTTTAATGTAATTTTGTTATTTAAGTATAAAACACAGGGTCCCATTCTATGACCTGTTGAACTCTTGGTGAATGGCTGTAACTGCTGACCTCAGTAGAAAAGTATAAAGCATGAACCCAAGGCATGTAATGATGTCTAAATAAAAATTCTAAGTATACCAAGTTACATTGAATTGTATTTTATATTCTTTCACTCTTTGGAGTTCTGAAGTTCTCACCGGCGTTTGTTTGTGAAAGGGCATTTTATGAAAATGCAAGCATGTAATTAGAATAGAACAGATAGAATAAAGCATAACAAATTAGTATTGTTTCACTTTTGTCAGAGGTAGAAGGGGTTTTAAAGAATAAATTTTGTTCTTCTGGAACAACTTAAGGATATCGATTCAATCTTAACCAAGGAGCAGTTGAGTTACTCATGAACTTTATATCTTTATATCTTTCTTTTCTGCTGCTGGTGTTGACAATATGTAGTGCTTGGATGCTTAAGTTATATAAGCACCAGTGAAAATAAACAGCAATTAGAAGTGGTCAAGAATAAGACATTTGGCTATTGATCCTCTTGATTATATGTTTATTTTTTATGTAATGTTTTTCATCTCTTTAAAAAAAAGAAAAAAAGAATAGCAATAAAACAAAACAGATCTTGGACACCTAGTGTTTTTCTTATCAGAATTCTTTAATCTCGAATCTTCTGGAATCAGTCTAGTAGCAAGCATCTATAATGTGTGTGTGTTATCACCTTTTTCTCTCATCACCTCTTAAACTTTGGGGATCTTGGTTCTAGAAGTACCAAATAAAATTCAGACCATATATTAACAGGCATAAAGAAACAGAGATTAAATGATCACAGATAGTTAAGAGAAAAGATTAGCTGCTGCTAAGGACTGATTTAGCAGTCACTTGGTCTTATTTAATGTGGTATCCACAATGAAGCCTACTTTTTATGAGAAATTTTAGCTAATGTCCACATTAAACCCCAAACCTGCATGATGGTTTAGAGTGTATTTAAATTTTACACCAGAATAGGCGTTCCTAGACCTGCTTGTATATTATTGTATATAAACACGTTGCCAACAACATCCAACCCTATGTATTTTCATGTATATGCAGCTGACCACTTTACTATGCTGGAGATGAGATGAGTGCAGTTTGGGAGTCCCAGCCAAGAACATTTAAGCTCATTTCAGAAGAAATGTCCTTGATTTTTCTCCCATTGACTAGGTAATAATGACCCCCAAAAGATTTTACTTTGCATTTACTGTTCATTTGTTCCGGTTGCCCAGAAAACAGACCCGATATAGTGTAGCACCTTGGGAGCCAATGGCATTAGGACAGATTATGCCAGTTGAGGAGCTGGAGTTGAAATAAATTGAGAAACCTGATTACAACTGTGCCATTGTACATGCAGAAAAGTATTTGAAGTCCTTCAATGTTTTGTCATGACCACATGTAGATATGATTTTTAATGCCTTAAACCCCCTTAATCAAGATTTTAGTTTTAAAAATTGTTATTAAACATCTTTGCCCAAAATATATTTGATATACCACAAATGTCGCCTACATCTCAGCAAATATGCACTGTGATTAAAGGGAATAATCTCTCAAGAGAGGTTTATAATCATTTTAATTACCCTGGACTTAATAAAAGGAGTTAAGGGATTTAATAAAAGGGCATTAAGAGATTGCCAAAGGGTTAAATATATATATTTTTATAAGAAAAATTGCAAAGCTTCTGTGGCTTTGAGGTGGGAAGGTGGGAAGTCTTAGTGGGAAAAGAGGAGGAGGTGAGCAAAAGTCAAGATGAGGATTAGTGTCAATTAAGCTTCCCTTTGAACCTCCTAACTTGCATATGTAGAACCTGACACAGATGAAAATATTTGCAATTTCCTGGGCCACACTGGGCCAGAGAGATTGGTACAGCTCTCTGACCTCCAGGAAACTGCAAGGGAGTGAAGAAAAGATACAAAAACAGCCAATTTCTTCTAGGTCTGTGGTAAGATATTTCAGAGATAGTTCAGAGGAGGAGATCTGGATTAAATGAGAGTCAGTAGACTCTCAAACAGTTTGTTTGTTTTTGATCTACCTTAGATCAAAACTAAACAAATTCTCTGCCCTATTCCTCATCCTCTGCTCTTAAGTTTCAGGTTAGCACAGAATTTAGTTTATTTCTAGTCTTTTGGAATATAATAGTAGTAATTAGAGATGAGAAGATAAAAGACCAACAATCTTCAGACAGGAAATTCTATAGCACTTACAAAACAAGCCAAAATCCAATACACAAACGCCTACAATGTTGCCTCACATCATCCTTACACTGAATCAAACACAAAGCTGTATCCAGAGAGGTAAGATGGAGATCCAAATGTGGATACATGAACATAAATCAGTACAAGTTTTCTTGAAGGTTTTGTTGGCTGTAAGTAAAATGACTTGCTTAGGTTTTCCAGTTCGGGTTAACACACATTTCATGCATTTTCCATTTCCAAACACTACAGTCTTTCAATGCTGGGCTGAATCCTTTCTCCTAGTTGTGGGTGTTCCTGTAAGCCTCAGGGGTAGACATTCTGCAGAAGCAGACACAGAGAAGTGCCTTGGGGCTTATAATGCTTATTTTCTTCTGTACACCAGAAAAGGAATAAGATAGAAACAGACACCTTGGATAATTTTATATGACCATATATAATATGCCTCTTCTTATAACCATTTCCCCTTCCCTCTGTCCCCAGAGACCACCCCTCTGGTATGCAGAGAAACCTGGTGCTGAAGTTAGCATTCAGAAATGAAATTTAAACATGAGAGAAGGCAAGAAAAGCAAATCTGTACCCCCCTTTATCGTTCAAAATACCAAGAAATCTTCAGATAAATGGGGCAGCACAACATTGTTTTAAAAATCAAGGCTAACAGCTGTTCATACATACACGTGCATGTTTCTTCTTTTCTTTTTCTTTTCTTTTCTTTTCTTTTCTTTTCTTTTCTTTTCTTTTCTTTTCTTTTCTTTTCTTTTCTTTTCTTTTCTTTTCTTTTCTTTTCTTTTCTTTTCTTTTCTTTCTTAATGAAATGGAGTAGCAGAAGAACTTCAATATTTTAGGTAATTGGTATACTCAATCAGGTATTATAGGAGAAACTATCTAAATATGAATTTTGAGCAGGTCAGTGCAGCCACACTACCTTTGTTCTGAACTCTACACAGTTGTAATTCAAACAAACATTACTGAGCAAAATACATGTATTATTCTGTTAATGAATGAAACCTAGTCATTTTTGATGCTGCTGTTGAAAAAAAAAAAAAAAAAAAAAAAGATTGATTCACAGCAGAGCAATTCAAGAGGGTTGTTTCTGCTCTTGGAAGAAACAAGAAAACAAATATTTAAATAAATAAATCCCTAGACAACTAACCTGCAAAACAATTACTATTATTATTATTTTACACTGGGAGCTTCTCATAAATAGTAAAGTCAACTTATTATTTTTTTTTCTTTCTCTTTTATTCTTTCAGCTAGAAGCTTAAGGTCTTTACAGTGGAAATACAGCATACGGATTGTAAGCTTCCTGAAGAAAAAGCTGTGTCTTTTTTTTTTTTTTACTGTGGTCAGCTGTCAGCTCCAGTAAGTTGCTGTGTCTCTAAAAAGTTCTCCAGGTCTACATTGAAAAAACTCATAAATATCCAGCAATGTCTTTACATGGACACAATGAAGACTTTCAGTGGGGTTTGTGCATCATGTTCCATTTTAGCAAACCCAGGTAACGTTGTCTCTCTGAGCTGCTAGCTGAAACTGGGGCTGGGGCTCAGCGGTGGCTGATGCCCACCTAACTGTTGGCTGATGTGGTTCCACCCTCCCTGGCAGGCAAGACTTAGATTAGTTTAAATTGCTGTGCAACCGCAGCTTAAATTATCTAACCTGGGTTAGGTAACCCAAGTTAAGAACACACCTTTCTTTGTGGTATGTTTCAGCATGACTTTCATGTTGGTTTTATGTTTCCCACTAAAACAGAGATTGGTACAGAAAGTGAATGTATTCAGAGAAACACTACTGAGCTCCACCAGAGATTTAGCCTTTGGCTACAACAGGCACAGCCCTAAGTCCTGAGAAAATTCCATATACTCCCTGTGACTCATTTCTGCATACCTTGCTCAGGCAAAGCTTCCACTTAACTTAATAGGATATTTTTAAAAAGGGCCAGACTGGCAGTTATACAGGATATAGCTGTCAGATTGTCAGATCAAAAAAAGTTAGTTGGCTTTTTGGGGAGGGGTGGGAGGAGCTGCAGCTGCACAGTATTTTCATAGCACAGGCAGTAGAAAATGCCCCTTTTAACAATATCTTTTTTTTTTTTTTTTTTTTTTTTTTTTTTTTTTTTATGTGTGTGTAAAAATGCATGGGCCTTATTTTTAAGGTTTTTCATCATTCTGGATCATTCTGGTCCAGCTCATGCAATATGTTAAATACATAGGCAGTACTAAGAGCTAAAATTTTATTTCATTACAGTTAAGCACATGTGTAAATGATTTGCTGGATTGAGGCCAGAACGCTTGCTGAATCAAACTGAAATACAGCAATGTCTGTTCCTCCCCCTTAAACAAACAAGCAGTAAATGAAATACAATAAAATAACATTCCCAGAGAAATCTTGTGCTAAAGAAAGAACTGCTGCATTGCTCTATTAGTAATTTGTCTAATGTTCAGTATCTGCATTGTTCTTACAGGTGTAATGCAGTAGTAATTGGGTAAGCCTTACAATTTTATCCTCATGTTATATTGGGCATACGTTTGTAGATGAAGAAAGTAAAATGAAAATAATGTAGTAAAATGAAAATAATGTGAAAACAAAAGCAGGAAATATCATTCCAAATTGCTTGACTTAATAAACTAAGTAATGATACTGCAGTAATTACAGCACCAGTAGAACCTTGAAAAACTCTGGAATCACTTCCCCCAATGCAGGGTGTCCATCCCAGAACTTGGGCAGTGAGACACACCTCATGGAGCTACAGATGCTCATCAAGGTTATTGATTTAATGCCTATTTCTGGTATGAATGGCAAAATGAGAATAATGAGAATAATGAGAATAATGCTAGTTATTAGATATTCTGTATTAATTTTTCAAGCATGCTGAAACATATCCCATCTGTTTTCTATTCTAACTACAGCCAATCCATTATATTTTGATTTTTATCGTACTTTGTTACTAGGAGCATTATGTGCAATGTATTGACAAATAAACCAGAGTACAAGATTACAAAGACTGAAAAAGAAGGAATAACAATTGGACAACAGCAAAAGTCCTACCAAGTACCTGTGAATTGTGAACAATAAGAGCACGTAAAACAGCAGGAATCTCTTTTCATTTCATTCAGTCATAAATCAGGATGTAAACCACAGTGAGTTATTCCTCTGAGGAGGGCACTCTTTTTTGAGGAGGGACTATTTTTTGTCACCTAAATATGCAATGCAGTGCAGAGTTTACAAAACTTTCTTACATGTATATCCCCATTCCCAAAGAGAACAGTACTTTTAAAGCTTTAGGCCTTCAGTAAATCCATGATATTTGACTAGTTGCAGTGGAGTTATGAGTCCTCTTCCACATTCAGGCTTCCTTGGTATTTTAGAATGCTAAAAGCTCTGCAGAGCCTTCTACTCCTCCGCTGAAGTAGGCAGTGAAGGCAGAAGGATTGAGTGATTTGTGCAGCGCTATTGAAGACAAAGGTATTGTGGCTTCAAAGTAGATGCTGTTGATTCCCAGACTTTCTCTCCACCTCTCCTGCTGTCTTTCATCACCAATTTTCTTACAAAGAAATTAATTAACTTAAAGTAGGGCTTAATCATGCCTTCTTCAGACAGTGACCCACCTTGTACATATTCAAGAATGCCCGATTTTGTTTGTTCTGAACTTCCTAATCCTATTTCTTTCTTCTTTTGCTTTGCAATGTTATAATTGTACTATAAACAACTAGAGCTGGGGAAATTAAGAACCAGTGATTAGAAAATTCAATACAGAATGACAAACTGAGCTTGACCCAGTTTCTACTGAAGCCTACTGATTTAGCATTTGGATCTGACAGATTATCTATGAGCTAGTAAGAGGCCCAGGGCACAGACATTAGCAGTGGCCTGTGATTGTCCCCACTGTTACATGATCAGAACGCTTTCTGGCAGCGCTTTGACTCAACTAGCGTTTCCACAGCTGTGTTCAGGCACAGCTGGGGATTAGCAGCAGCCAGGGAGCACTCCCAACAAGCAATCTGGATGTGGCCACCCTGTGCTGGAACGCGTGGGACTTAGTTTTATCAATGCAAACAGCTATGAGCAACCATATATGATGTACCACACCATGACAATTTGACTTAGGTCCAGAGACAGCCTATTGAAATTATTGTAATAAATATAACCATTAATTTTTCATGTCCAAGTGGAAAAAAAAAGGTCTCTCAACTTCAGTCTTTCAATTACTTCTATAATAATCAGACCCAATTAATTCTAGATTTCTTCTAACAAAGCTTTTGTCTTTATGCCAACTAACTTAATTAATTGCAGCTCATATTCATGTGTAGTGCCCAGAAGAGTTTTTCCAAGGTCAAAGGATTTCTCCTGTTGTATTTGGCCATTTACAGGTCCCAGCTGACATACAGAGACAGGTAGGAAATCCAGCCTCCAGTTTTGCCTCTCAGCTTTGTCTCTCACCCCTACTTCAATACAGGACTCTCTTTCTCATTCTCTTTGTTTCCTTTATGCAACAAGAATGTGGCCAGTCAAGGCTGTAAAAGCTGTAACATCTCACTTCCTTTCCTCCCTGCTTTTCAGAACTGCACCTCAGATGCAAAATGCACATATAGTCAATAGATTACTTGCTGACTGAAATGTGGTGACATATGTACGGTATCTCATAATTAGCACACTTTGCATACACTGAACTTCCTTTGGGGTTCAGAACATTTCTAAGAGCATTACTACATTTTATAAATCATGATCATAAGTATTCATTGCACATACATATTGAACTCAAAAGCTCTAGCTCTCTTTTGGATTTTCATAGGACTACATATGACATATTACCCATAGAGATGTCATGGTTGGCATTTGGGAGATTTTTCTTAATTACTTCCTCCCATGCCATAGGTTAGGCTCTTGTCATCTTGCATACATACACACACTCCTGCAGAAAAAGCAAAGACACTTCCATACAGTCCTTTCTTATCACACAAGGACATTTGTTCTTTATGACACACAATTCCTGTGTTGGCACTTGGTAAGTCAACATAATTATATGAGGTTACAGATTTCTGCTGGCTAACAGATTCCCAAGAGGTTTTGAGGAAAGCGTGAATGTTTCTATGCTGTGTAATAAGAATCAATTGCTCTTAAAAGTTGTATGAGAATCCACAAGAGTCTTGTACAAGAGACATCAGTCCCAATAGACTGATTTGGTATGAAGAAAGGGCTGTGTTTTATGAAACTGTACTTTCTGAAGATTTTGTGCCTGATAGAGGACAGGAGACTCAAATATATTCCAGAAAAGTTCTGCTTATCTCTATAAACCTTCTAAAAAATCTAGGATTGCTGTCCAAATGGCTGCTGGGGTTTGTTATCTGTGTGCAATAACATAGGTGAAAGAGGAGCTTCTGACACCTGTTAAGGAACAGCTTCTCTGGGATACCATGGTTGGTAGGAAAAGACTTCAGTAAATTAATATTGGGCTTACTAGGAGAGGATGGTATTTTTATTTGCACACAGAGGCTGCTGCTGTATTTTTTCCAAGTTTATGACTGTGTCCACTCCTCTTGCAAAGATTTCCTTGTTTGTGCACAGCTGTAGAGGCCTTACAAGTGGGAGAAATTCTTCATTCTGCAAGTGCATGAGGGAGTCTGCCTTTGCTTTTTCAGGCTTCTGAGTGGGAAGCTCAAGACCGCTCAGTTACTTGTCAAGAGGGACTTGAGGAGTATTAAATCCAGCCCTTTTTTCACTGCTTGTGGGAAGAAGGCTTACTTTTGATGGCAGAATCAGGCTGAAAGCGCAGTTTGGGCATAAAACAGAGAGGGCTGTCCCCATGGGGGCAGCCATGCCCAGAAGCCCCTCTGCCTCTGAGATTACTGAGATAAATACCAAAACCCAGACTCTGCCACCCAGGTCTAAAATCATGACATGAGAGACAAAACTCCTTCAGAGCCCAACAAATTTCCATTGAAATTGAACCCGTTACTTTAATGCTGTGCAATCCACCCCTTACTCCTACACTGGCCCCTCCGCCTCAGTGGCTAGTGAGGCACAACCAAAATGGAGGACCCCATATGCCTGAACGTCCAGGTACCGAGGGGAAATGTGCCTGAAGTGGGGGAGATAACACAGCCCAGTGCTGTTTTATGCTATTTTCTGTATTTTTTTTCAGGGCATATTGTTTATCTAGGGGGCTAGGAGTGCTGGTATTGGGCCTTCTATCTCCATCAGGCCCTCTCCACGCAGGGCGCCCGCTGGATTTGCAGCCCATTGTTCAGCCACGGTTGCCACAGAAACGGGAGCAGCTGCTGGCTGACGGGCCTTGGCTGGCAGCCCCGGGCAGCTCGGCCGCCCCGGCCGGGCCCTGCGCCCCGCCAGCCGCTCACCCTCCCGCTGCCGGCGGTGGCACGCCAGACTGTGCGGGATAATGTTTACTAACATCGGCCACATGGCTCCCTCCGTACCGCTGCTCTGCCCAAAATGTGTCAGCCCTAGTGGATTGCCAGGCAGCCGGCCAACCCGTCTGCAACGTGCTGAAAAATCTGTCAGCGGGGGCTGCTGCCCGCAATCTCATGGGGGATCCTTCTTCCCTGGGGTTGAAGTGCGCTGCGCGCCCTCCTCATGGGGCACTGTGGATTGTATACGTCTATAGACATGTATATATATGCATATGTGAATGTTTAGGGTGACTGGGCCTGACCCCGCAGCCTCAGCGGAACTTGTGGGGTGGCCGTCAGGGCAGCACGTGGTGGTTTCCTTCCCAGCACAAAGGGCTCCCGTGAATGTTGTGCTTAACACTACTGATAATGCTGGTGGGGCTCGAGTGTCCTAGTGCCGACAATATTGTTTAATGTGTACTTTTACTGGCATGTTGTTTCTCTAGCAAATTTACAGCATGAGATTACTGCTGGAGCTGACCTTTTTTCCTTCAGCCTGGGTAATGAATGTTGCTATTTAAATGCTGTGCCTCCATAGCCCATGTGCTTTAGTTTTTAAAAGAGTAGCATAGTACCCAGGGGAAGCCTTTTGTTGCCCAGCTGTGAAACCTGAATACAAGCTTTCCTATTGGAGGCTGGAGAAGCAGAAAATAACAACTGAGAATAGATTTATAGGGTGTAATTTAGCTTAAATCATGTCACAGAGATAGAAAATATGGATTAGATCCTGAGCTGGTGTAAATCAATACAATTCTATGGAGCAATGATGCTTACTGTAGCCAGGAGCTGGCACTTTCCTCTTAAAATGCAGATGAAAACCATCCAGCAGTAGTGAGGAGTAGTTTAAACTAAGTGAAATGGCAGGAAGGTTTCCTGATAGGCAGAGCATAATTGCTTAAATTAAAATATGCTAAATATAGCAAAGTCAGTAAAGTGCCTTGGAATCCTTAAATATGTGCAACTACTTTAGGATTTATAAAATCAGAATTGCCAACTCCAGGAATACAAGGCCATCTAAAGTAAAATGAATATATTAATGCAAAACCATGGAAAAGAGCAATATTGCCTCATTATATGCCTCATTATTGCCTCAAACACATCTTGCCCCTAGTAAGCTTAATTTATGGAAATAGTTTATGGCAAATGGATCAGAAAATCCAAAAATTATAAATACCGATATTATTAAACTTCAGTCTCCAGTGAGATGTCATAGGAAAAAAACGTATACTCATCTTAATTCATCCTATCTATCTATCTATGAGTAAACTGATAGAAAATTAATCTTTTTTTTTTTTCATAATTACATGTATAATCAGTTATAGCAAGAAACATTCAAAAAAAAGAAATAGAAAGTTGTACTAACTTCTTTATTTATTTTTTTTTTTAGTATTTCTATTAAGCATTTATTAAACACTTATGAAATTGGACATGAATGATGGGATATAATTATGAAAATGAAAGCCTGGACTTATTTTCATTGTCTGTCCTATACCCCTCACCCAACTCCCTTTCTCTGTTATTAGAGGGAATCTTGTTTACTGTTGTAGTTGTGGATGTGAATTAAAATATTATTTTGAATGTAGAGTCACTTGTTTATAATCTTAGTTCCATACACACAGTATTCTGCAGTGGCTCAACAGACCACTAGACAATATGATTAACACTTTGATCAAATGTAGCAAAATTTCAATGTCACTATCTGAGGTACCAAGTTCCCACTAAATATTCAATCTGAGTCTTTCTCCCCAATAAATATGAAATAAAGCACTGTGTCTATATTTTGCAGATGGGGTCCTAAACCCCTAAAGAATAATGACTTCATTTTTAGCAGGAGGTTAATTTTCTGTGATTTCTCCTAGACCACACCCAAATCACAATCAATTAAATAAATAACTTAAATACAACAAACCATCACTATACAGAAATACCCTAACTGACGCCTGGTGACCAGAACAAAGTAATGCTACATAAGGATATACCTCTAAGCTTGGATTGCAAAAACAAACAAACAAACAAACATTACATGCAGTATTAGCATCGTTCACATCTGCCTTTTTAGAGCTGCAGTGATGTTTAGGTATTCATTGGATAAAAAAAAAAAGTCAGAAATAAAATAAAACAAACAGTGCCATACCCCAAAAGAGTACACAGTTCACCTATCCTTTAATATTCCTGTTAGCACAACAGCAGGACTATATTGAATACAGGGATGATATTAGACACAGGTTACCAGTAATGCATCAGTACCTTAACTAACCTCTGTAGTACCTCTAAGAAACGTTCTGAATAACACAGTATAAAGTACAGTTATAAGGAAATGTGGCCTTAGTCTGTGATTTTCTTGTTTTGTTTTCCTTGCTTTTTGTTTTGTTATTTAGTAAGCTCTGATCCTAGAAGAAGCTGAACAAATAATGATGGACATATATGTTAAAGGAGCAGCCAAGAACCTCTCAGTGTAATGTGCATGCCAGGAATATTGTCAAGCCCCCACTGACACAGACTTTGATTCAGGGCATTTACAACCTAAAAAACAGAAGAGCTGTGTAATTTAACAACTTGAAATGATTGGTGTTGAACTGGTAATGTACAAGCAAATGAAGAGAATGATAAAATTTCTGTCAGGTAAAGACAGTCCCAGAAAACCTTTTCCTTTCTAGCAAAGCATTGTTTCTCTCCTTTTCACTTTCTATTTTTCTGTTTTCTTTTTGTTCAAAACCCCTAAATGCTAAAATTAAAGGACTTATACAAAATAAATAAACAAGAAAAGTTTGCATGTTTTAACTTCCCTTCCCTTCCCTTCCCTTCCCTTCCCTTCCCTTCCCTTCCCTTCCCTTCCCTTCCCTTCCCTTCCCTTCCCTTCCCTTCCCTTCCCTTCCCTTCCCTTCCCTTCCCTTCCCTTCCCTTCCCTTCCCTTCCCTTCCCTTCCCTTCTTTTTTTTCTTGACTTCTTTTTCTTTTTTTTTTTCTTGACTTCTTTTTCTTTTTCTTTTTCTTTTTCTTTTTCTTTTTCTTTTTCTTTTTCTTTTTCTTTTTCTTTTTCTTTTTCTTTTTCTTTTTCTTTTTCTTTTTTCTTTTTCTTTTTCTTTTTTCTTAATTAAACATGGACATTTTCATTAAAATCTTTGTTTTCAGTGAAAACTATTTCTATTTTCTTACTTATCATCTTGTGTGAATGTCACCAGCAGGCCTGAAACCTGTGTATCTGTTCATTAGACAAACATGAAGGCAGGTCGGCTGCTGCTAGCGCAGAGTGTCTTTAATTACAGCATATTGGTTTCCCTATTTCTGATGCATGCTCTTAACATCTCAGCTATACCACAGTGCCATAGGAACTATGATAACTCCCTTTACCCACTGCCTTCGTATTTTATCTTCCCGTGGTTCTTTGGTTTACTTATTTATTCCCATCTTTCCCAGAACAAAGCTTCTTAAAGGACTGAGAGAAAAGTAGTCTGTCTTAAGTTCCTCAAGAAGCAAGAGAGGCATGGCAGTATGTAGTGGGGTATCATGCATAGCCTTGCAACTTGCAAGATTTGCAATTATATTTAGCATTGAATAAAAGTACATTGTATAATTCCACTGTATACCTTTACATTGCTGCTTCATTTTAATGGAAATCTTTAATTGCAGGATAAAGTTAAAAATCGATGATGGAAAATTCCGTTTCTTCAGCAGCTGAAATTTACAGTCTCATTGTGTTGGCAAGGGTTTGTGATGAAAGAGTTTTCTAACATATAACAACTCTTTTAAAATCAAGTTGTCAGAAATATGGTTTTGGAGTAAAAAAAATAAAATTTAGTCTTACTGTTAGATTAAACTGTGAAAAGTTTCTACTTCCTGCTCTTTATTTCCTTTTCATCCACCCAAAGTAAAATATTGAAAAAAATAATAATATTCACTTCAACACTCAATATGTTTGTCAAATTTTCATTTTCAAAGTTGCTATGCTAGATATAATTATATTTTTAAAAGAAGGGAAAAAAAAAAAGCATGCACAAGTATATACAAAAACAGTTGATAAGAAAACAAAAGATTTCATATAACCGAGGATAGAGTTTGGGAGGGAAAGAGATTGTCTATTTTTTGTTGCAGAAGGAAAATGAACACATTTTGCTCCATTCATAAGTCTGGCGACTGTACAGAAGTTCATATCATCCCTTTTTACTTAGGATTTTGTGCTTGGATTGGTCTCTTGACTGGGGATTTGGATTCACTGTGAGATCTCCCATGAACTGTCTGAGTGATTTTGTGTAAGTGTCAATCTTGGTGTGGGGTTTGAGGCCAAATTTAGCATCCATCTGCATTGCTTGTTTGTATAAACTCCTTCAATTCAGCTTTGGAACAATCCAACTAATACTTCTGGCAGGCTGGTGGTATCCCAACTCTGCAGCCCATCCTCCTGCCCATGCTTCCTGCTGTTTCTGAGACCGTCTGTGATATGGTGTAGATATGGCTACAGTCTTTTAGATTGCTCCGTAGAACAAGTTTAATAAATTTTCAACCTTCCACTTTTTTGTCTCTCTGTGGAGGAGGGCTGTACAGCAAAGATGTAGTATGTGGGATTATGACACATGCTTTCCTAGGCACAGTGGCCTCAATCTCTAGTTACAAGAGGAGGGATGGCAGTATGGCCTGTGTCGTATCATATCAACTTGAGTATGAAACATAAGCTGCATCAGTGGACATCAGTTGGCATGGCTGGAGAGGATCTTGGGACCATAACAAAAAGAGGAATCCTACTTTAGCCTGTTGCCATTCTTCACTTCTGCCATTTTCCTAGCCAGAAGCCTGAGCTGCTTTGCTTCAAAGCAGCATCCCCCACTGTAAAATTTACAGTAAAAAAAAATCTATTCATTAGCCACAAACCATGCAATGGTATCTTCATTACTATTCTTAATTGCAGTAGGTAGGAAAAAACTGAATGCAAGCTATAATAATGCCTCCATTTTTTATCATGCCACCATATCGCCCATGCTTTAGGTCTCCATGCTCTAGACTGCTGAGTGCACAATAACATTCAGGTGAGGGGTTCTAGATGAACTACTTTCAGCACCCACCTGAAATGCCACCATATGTGTAGTTAGGAAAGCTGTTTTGAAACTGGACTCATTTCAACATAAATTAATTTGGATATTTGACTTGGCAAAGAAGGATACGAAGCATGCGCAGTTTCAAATGTTAACATGCACCTGGATATAAAACGTATTTTGACAATGCAGTAAAAAGAAATTCAGAAATTTTAGTCAGAATGGTTCTGAGAAAACACAATAGCTCGATTTTTTTTTTTTTAAATATGCCTATATTATGAAAAAAATATTATTTCAAATAGAGACCAATATACTGTGTAAAACTGGGCGGCATTGTATTCTTTGTGTTAATAGAAAGAAACCAGCACAGGGAAAAAGCTGTCATGGTAATTTGTGAAAAAATGTGGGTTAACTAACCTTGAAGCAGAACCTTTTAAAAATCATCTCTTTAATGTTGCTCCTTAGAGCAAACGTTCCTTTCTGGAAAAAAAAAAAAAGAAAAAGAAAAAAAAGGCAGAAGATGGGTTCATAATGTTTTTGTTTTGAATAGAGCCAAAACCTGCCTGGCTACTTTTAACCGTATCAGAGTAAACACTTCATACATGAAAAACAGGCTTAAAATAATTCCAATATGTATTTGGAGCTAGAACAGTTGATCTGTGCTGCTTAGAGGAGTTCAGCTGTAAGGTGAACTTTTAGAACAGTCATTAGAAAATAAATTGCTGAGGTTCTTTTGTTCTATGCCAGAGAATAAAATTCCCCTCTTTTTTTTTTTTTTTTTTTTTTTTTTTTTCCCCTCTCTGATAGGTGTAACTTCAGTGGTGCAAGAAGAATGCTGTTAACCTCTGCAAAAATCCTTCTATGTAGGGGCCTGATAGTCTTGTAAAAATGTAGCCTTAAAAAGCATAGTATAGAGCCATGCTGCTCTGGAAGCAGAGCAGGCACCAGATGGTGACCCCCGTTTCATGTTCTGGTTCTGTGCCCTTGCTCCATGAAGATTAAGCTGCAATGGGCTTTCTGCTGGAAGACTTTATGTCCCACACCTGCAGCAGCTCCAGGAGGCAAGCTGATGCAGGAGGATGGAAGCCAAAGAGACTTTTGCTCCATGCCTCTTCCCTGCTACCAAACTGACAGAATGGCCGTCAACATATACCTCCTCACATACACTCCAGTATTGTCCAGCAGTTGTGTAACAGAGCTTGTTTGGTCTCGATACGCCTTTTACGATCACTTCACACAATAACTACTGAGACTTGTGTTTGTACAATTGATTACCCTTGTATAGACCTTGTTAAAAGACTTGTGTAATTCCAATTCTATTCTATTCTATTCTGTTCTGTTCTGTTCTTTCTTACACCATGTCTATCAGTGGTGTCTGTTGCTTATTTTACTGTAACATTTTTTCCTTGCACAAAAGAAAAAGAGACATTTCCATTCCTTGCCTTCCCCCCAGATCCCTCCATGTGAAAGAATGAAATTAAAAAAGGCTGCCTGTGGTAGTTTCACCAGGACTGCAAGAAGCCTGAATATGACTGAGCTCATAAGTTCACCTTGTGAGACTTCAGATTTAGCTTTGACACATGGATGAAGGAGTATTTTATAATAACAATAACAACAACAGTGACAATTATATAGTATAAAATGATATAACGTTATTTTTACTGCAGAAGGTAGTAAAACCTTCAAACTGCATATGTAAAGTGAATTTCCCTCATTTTCCCTTTGCACAGAACTACTAAAACCACCAAATGTGGTGTTTATGCTTTTTTTCTTTTTTTTTTTTTTCTTTTTTATTCTTTTGCTTCTAGCATAAAACTTCCTGCAGAAACTTCTGAAGGAATATTTCTCTTTTGATACAAAGCATTTGAAATCCTGATGTAAGCCTAACAGGTGAACCAATGCTTGTAATCCCTTGGTCTTTTAAGAGAAGCTTCTTCATCAGTGTTTGAGTCTCTGGTGAATAGCTCACTGCAGCTCTGTTTATATAGACATATGGTGTGAAGAACACTAATACAGTTGTCTGTGCACAACTGTAACAAACAATCTGCTTATTGTGTATTTTTTAGGCAACACTTCATGCTGTCTAACAGGTGGCCCCAAGTTACAATAGGCACACTGTCGGGGTAGAACAAACCCCGTTTACACAAGAGCCTTGACTGGAGATAGTGACTAAGGCAGCCTGCAAAATCAACCTTAGAACATGGTTGTTTAAAACGTTTAAATGCCATGAACCTCCAATGAATATGAACCTTGCCTTTCACCTCCTCCTGTTGCACTCAATCTATCTCAAGGCCAGTAGAGTTAATTCCTCCCAATGACTGAATGCCAAGCAACATTTAAAAATCTTGCACATATTATGAGTCTCAAGTTGGTGGATATAATACCATATGATATATATAAAAATTGAAGCCGTGTTTTTTTTTTTTTTTTTTTTTTGTTCTTTTTTTTTTAAATAAATCAATCACATTTTATTACAGGCTTTCAGTTAGGACCATGATTTCACCTGTAATCTCAGTGTTTGTAAGTGTGTGCACACTATGCATGCATAGGAGCATTTTTGTATTATTGTAGCATAATGTTTGTTCATGTTCACTGCAAAGAGGGTAAGGTGAATTCGGCTTTGTCTGTAGAGATAAACTTCTGTTACATACCTCATTACATTCTCCTTTGTGATCTTCCCCCCAGAAATTTCCTCACCATTCTTTTATTTTTTTTCTTGCTGAAGCTTTCTTCTTGGATATTCAATCCTGCAGCATTATGTTTTCACTTGTTCTGCAGGAAGCTGATATTTATAGATTAAAAAAAAAAAAAAAAAAAAAAGAGAAAGAATACATATATCTATTCAGTGGAATTCCCCTAGCAGATAAGGAGATTCATAGGATAAATCTTTACAGTTCCTGGAGCTCTGTTTTTATTATAGTACTTGATTCAGATCTCATTGACCTTCATTGATTTTATAGAGGTGGATCAGGTCTCATGTGAAAACAAATGTTAGGGGGATGGAAATGGGCAGTCCTATCAATGCAGTAAAGCTGAGGCACAAATGATTGTATCTGCATAGGAAATTGGGCAATAATTTACACAATATGCGCAAAGGAACTGATATTCCATGATCCATCTCTATTAATTTCATATATATATATATTTATATACCAAGCTAATATTTTAGGGTGTCTCAGCAGCCCGTGGTGAGAGATGATCGCCCCCAGAAGACAATTCATCTTGTACCAAGGCAAGTGTCTGAGACAGCTGTGAGAAATCTCTCCCTTAACAAGGAATTCCAGGATGAATAATGCCTAAGTGGTTACAGTAAGACAAAACAAATCCCACCCATTTCAATTGGATGTATGAAAATAATAATAAGCATTTGTATAAGCATATTTGTGGGATGGTGTTTTCCCTCAAAAGGTGTTTTTCTTCAGTTCTTCAAGGTGCTCAGTGCTTCTTGAATTATTTGAGTTCAGCAAGACTTGACAGTGCTAATTATTTCATGGAAGGAATGAAGCATCTTGATAGCCTTGAATAATCAAAAATTATTCAGTCGAGATTTGGATGGGTTTCACCCTTAAGGGCTTTGGTGAGATACTGGCTTTTAATTTATGATGATCAATTTCAAAGGTTACTTGCCCATTCCTTTTTCCTTTTTTTTTTTTTTTTTTTTTTCATCTCACTCCCATTCCTTTGGAAAGTGTGGGAGCATTTTGAATCATACATGTATTTTCTCATCAGGTAATATCTAGATGAGATTAGATAGAGCCTGACCCAAAACTCACAAAGTCAGTGGAAAACTGAAAGATTTCAGAGGTATTTGGGTGAGGCTACTACTGCACTGATTTGTGAGGATGCCTTGTTTAATTTAATAGAAGAGTTACCTTACACACCATGCCTGGAGCACTGCAAGTCACTTGCTGTGAAACTCTGAATTAACCTAACTCTATTGAATAACACTGTACGCACTCATGGATGTAGGACACAAAATTAGTTGAATCTGCATTAGTGATGAGATCTTGAACTTTTATAAACTGCAGGTAATTTAGGAATAAGATTTTGCAGTCAAAACCAAGAGCAAGACTCCATTTGTTTATCTTATACTGACTCAATTTTTAAGATATTCACGATGAATGATATCTAGAGTGGTGGAGAAAAATGGAAAATGAAACCGTAAAAAGGAGTGTTCTAACATTACAGGTGTATGAATGCATTTCCAGAACCAAGACAGACTTTCTAAACACTAGTATTTTTGCGTGTGATTAGATCCTAATTTCATCCAGTCCAGGATCTTTTCTTCAGCATTAGGTTTGACTAAGTGATCTTGGAGGTCTTTTTCCAACCTTAATGATTCTATGATTAGCCAGTATCAGATAAAGATGTAAACAGAATTTGCCCAATATTATATCTTCTCCTTGTCTCTAACAGTTTGAGATTGGCTTCCAATATGAAATTAAATGGCCTCTCCAATATTTTTGAAATCAATATATATACATAAATGTAACTATTAATATCCACATATAGAAATGCAATCTCTATCTACCTATAGCTGTATGCAGATCATCCTGGTAAGCACAGATCTCTAATGCATACAATACTGCTCTTTGATTTCTTTTCACCATGAAAGGAAAAGCAATAAATGCATGTAAGAATCAATTCTTCCATTCTTGTTCCATCTATACTATCAATGGAACTGCTGGTATAGTGAACTATCCAGTGCTAGAGCCATGGCCCAGGTGCTGGAATTCAATCAGTTACTCTGTTAAAAAACAGGCCTTGACACTAATTTGGTTGGCATTAATTAACAGAAATTATTAATTCAGAAAAAATGAAAGTGTTTTTCACAGGCACATATGTTTCAGAATAGGGGACAAGACTGCAAAGCTGACTGATGTCCACAGAAAACAGTACTAGCACTTTCCTCTGTTTAGGAGCAAGTGTTAAGCTCAGGTACCTCCACAATTTAATACATGAAGGAGGTGACAGAGGTGAGTAGGGAGAAAGCAGAGCCTTAAAATTAGGGCTTGTGTTGGACATCATACATTGTGTTGTTAAAAATTGTAATTTAAATATGCTTCATGTGTTTAGTACATTTCAAGATAAAACTTTTTCTTCTGTAACTACAAATTACAGAAATTCATCAAATAGATCATTGCAGAAGAGGCAACAGAGATGCAACAGGAGTGCATGCATCAGAAAAGAAACCAAACTGATATCAATCAACATGTAGAACAGTTTTCTAAGAAAAACAGTAGAATTTCAGTTCTTGGATGTATCTGGGCATAAACAAAATTTGAAGTTGAATTGACATTTTAGTACCCATTGAATGTCTTCAAGCTTGCTTTGTATTGACATGTTACTTGAACTTACATTGTAAATGCTTGGTAAACCCAAGTAAGTAGCAGGTTATCCACTGGAGAGAAGCAGATGCCTTTTGAGTCTTCCAAAGCAGACTGTCTGCGTGCTTTTTTATTAACCTCTAGAGCATCATGCTCAGATAACAACGGTGAACGCTGGTCCTTAGTGAATACAGTTCTGTGCTCTGTAAAATCCCTGTACCCTCTTACTGCTGAAAAGAAAAGAAATGGAAACAGAAATAAAACCCTTCTCTTCTTACTGCTGTGTCTGACAGCTGCATAAGACAATTGTTATTTGGAGGAGAATTGATACTAAACTCAAAAAGTTTTTAGATGGTGTAAGCTCAATGTCTCTGCCTTATGTTTGAGGAAGAACGGTGCACCTGAGGCACTTCTGAGTCTGGACATCTGCTTTACAGTACGTTACATTCATAATAGCTCAGTCTAGCAGGGGTCACAAGCTCCTCAATTTCTTCTAGTGCCTCAGGGCTATCATTTGTAAAGTTTTCCAACTAATTACCATTTAATAGTTACACCAAAAGGCCTTTTTATAAACATATGTATGTGTATATATAGAAAAAACAATGTATGTATATATTCTTATTGAGTCTTCTGTTTACTTTTAAAATACAAAATAGTGGGAACAGCATTTTTTTTCTGCCACTCTGAATAAGAAAGTCAGTGTCAGCAGTTACTGTCCTTTCTGCCCTTGGGGGAATTCCCTGTCTTTTAGAATGAACTGAGCTGCAATAAAATTAACACTCTCTTCCTTTTACAGGCTTGACAATACCACCTAATGTCCTTAAAATAAGTTTTGCATTCTAGAATACGTGCTTTAATTTAGCTTCTGAAAGAAGCTTTTTTGCCTGTACTTAGGAAATCAATCAATTCAAGTAAACAAGTAATCAATTCAATCAATTCAAGTTATTTTAGAATATATCTCATTGTAACAGATAGTATGAACCTATGAGTCTCTCTTATTCTGGTCTAATTGCAAAAAACCTTAAATTTTGCCTCGCTTCTTGGCCTTTATTATGATTAACATAGCTGGAATATTGTTCTGGTGTTTTCAAGACCATGTCATTTTCCACAGTCAGACAGAAATTTTAAAAGATAAATTAATAGGTATAACCTGTACAGTTAGAACCACATGCTTTGTGGAGGGATGGAAGTAAGATAAAGATGGGTGCTGTGCCTTTGCAGTAGCCCCATCCCTGCATAAGCTGCACTGTATGTATAATCTTCATAAAGATAATAAGAAATATACATTGGCAATATTACCCAAATTGAGTGACTATTAAAATACATATGGAACAAGAATAAGTATGTCCCTGAATGGTGGGGTTGAAGGTGTCTGCACAGTGATGGGGTTTTATCACATATCAAATAGGAGCGTGCTCTGTCCTGGCTAATACTGATAGGTACGGGAATTCCCAGTCCCCACCAAAAGTCAATACAGGTAAGAGCTGCTGTGCCCATCTCAGATAGATTTTTCATGGACAGGCTAGACTGGCTCTGTGGTTATACTATTCAAACAACAGCTGTTCCTACTCTTATTTATTTATTTATTTTGTTTATTTGGGTGGTGAGCCCCATCATTCTTTTCTATGCCTGGGTGCAATACCATCAGTCTATATGTCACTCTGTGTCTGCTTTCACTTCATTCTTTTCTCGCCCTGCATACTATTTTCATCACTTTTATTTTCCTGATCTTTTATTTTTATTTTCTCTCTCCCTCCTATGCCTCTGCTTTTTTCTCCACATCTTTTTTTTTTTTTTTTTTCCTGTTCCATGTTCCTTGCTACCTTTCCATATATTTTTCCTATATATTTGCTCTAAAAAGGCCACCTAAGGTTGCACTGCCGTCGTACAGTCTCCCTGGCTTACCTTGGAACGAGACAATATTTTCCCTGTGCTCTGAGGTCTGTGGTTCAAACACTCTCCCTTTTGCCCACCTCGTGGGGTGAGAACCGCTCTGTGCGTAGCAGACTATTTCTCCCTTGAGTATTATGCTACTGTGTGATCTTCTGAGAAGTCTAACACTGGATGCAGTCAAAGAGAATGATAACATTTATTAAAAATGGTTTCAAAGGCAGAAATCATGTATCATGGAAACATGCTATAAAAATGAAACATACAGAAATCATATTAATAAAAAGGCTCTTTTAGGATGTTGTCTGTAGTCCTGGAAACATGGTTATGGAGGAAGATGATCTAAACCATAGAAACACCCATTCTTAGAAATCACAGCTGGCCTTCTTCCTCAGGAGCTGACTGTATTAGAAGGAGACCAAGAACAAATTCCCAGATCTTCACCTTCCCAGCTATTTCCTTCCATAGGATTATCATCTTTATCAGTTTACTGGGGTCAATCATTCCTGTCCTATACTCATCAATAGTATATGCCCTCTTTTAGCAGCTAGAGGTTTTGTATGCCCTTCACCAATTTCTCAATATGTGTGGTGTAAAATCTCAGATACTCAGATACTACTCCTGCCTTTGGCTATTCACAAGTAGATGTTATTAGCCAACTTTGCTCTTTTCCACCCATGCTGTGCAGCACCCTGTGCAGCAGTGGTTGATTTAATGACTCCTCACACCCTGGAGCCAGCTGCGTTTTCATTGCTCTGTATGTTATCTGATTGTTGGACACCTTGGGATCCTCTATGATCACAGACACCTTATAAATAACGTAGCAGTCGTGTTAAACCTCTACCTAAGTATGCGGGAGCAAAACGTAGTAAATATTCAAGAAACACGAGTTAGCAGCAAGGCATCTATTTTTCATCTTTGTGAGAATGGTAAAATGGTAACCTCTGTGTGTAAGAGACTGAATTAATACCTAGCTATCTGCTGGTAATTTTTTAAGGCAAGTTATTGCTGTATGTTCTCCTCTTTTTCTCCTTGTTTTTGAGAAACATTCACTAGATTCTTTGCCCTCCTCCCCCCCACCCCCCCCACCCCTTTTTTTTTTTGTTAAATACCTTGATAGGCTGCTGGTAATCTACCACTAATCCTTTCTCCTCAGTACATGCATAAAGAAATAAAAGATGCCAGTTTGTGGCTTAGCTGCATTCAGGAAAACTTCCGTATTGCTGCCAAGAACTGCCATCTGCCACCTACAAGCGCAGGTGCCAGGGAGTCTCCTCTGCACACAAAGCATAATAATATAACACAAAGGACCAATGTGCACTAATAATTGCTAAACACACAGAAAGAGGGGCCAGAACATTTTTATGAAAGTTTACTTAGTCTGTGGAGATTTGCATACAGATGGCTAGGTCAGGGTGCTGTGTATGCCGCCTGGGCCACTGTGGGGTAGGGCTGCCTTCAAGCAGCCTTTATAAGCACACACGGCTTTTACTATAGCATAGTGTTGTGGAGAGACCTCATTCTGCACACACTGAATAGTCATTCAAGTAGCTTGCTTTGAAATGAGAAAAGACCTTGGATAGGGGGGAAAAAAAGCAAATTCTTTTCTTTGTGAGACAGAGGAGGAGTGTTGGGAAAGAGGCCAGAGGACTTAAAGAATGTGGGTTAGCAACCAGGAATTAGAGGAAAGTTTCTGTGGAGACACACAATTAGATATGTGGCATTCACCCCTCTACTTCTAGTGGGCAACAAGAGCAAGCACATTTCAAAGGGTTCATCATCTGCATGAAACAAGGATAGGGGGAAGAAAAAGCACCCTAATTTTTAAAGTATAAAGAAAAGTGTAACTGTCTTAAAATAAAACAAACCCAAAGGTTAAGCAGCAAGAAATTTCCCTTCAACTAAGAGTGTGAAGACACAAACCCTGAATTTAGTTGATTTGCTTTCTGTATGTATGGAGCTCAAAGTGTATGTGTGTGCATACAAACACATGTGGAGGTGCCTACTAATATACTTAGATATTTTAAATGAAAACATTGCTATAAGACTTTGTCATGAGTTTATGGAACATACTTTTTTTTTTTTTTTTTTTTTTCTTTTTATAGAAAAAAACTTACCACAAAATCAAGAAGGATACTACCTTGTGTAGATTACTTATGGCAGGTGTCAGTATTTAGTTACACTGTAGTAGGTTCCTTTAGAAACATTGCATGTGAAAAGAGGGTGATCTTCAAAGCTGCTCACCTTCATAAATTTTCAAGTAAGCTTAACTATCACTTTTGCCTTTGAAACAATTTGCTAGCCTAGGTATGCCTAGGTTCATTTTTTGTCCTTGTAGTTTGCATCCTGGAGATTACATCAATACCTGTGAATCAGTTCCTGAAAGAACTGAAAGAAAGGAGGATTAGTGGTCTATGCCTTTCACATGTTTTACAGAAAAACAAAACAAACAAAAACTATTCATCCCTTTCCTGTTTCTTATCAGTTTCTTGAGGAAACTGTAAGTATTGTGCCCAGCTTATCTCATTGCATCTCTTCATGCTTTTTATTGATCCTTTTAGAAAATTGTAATACAGCTCCAAAAGATACTACAATTAGCTTGGTGTGTATAGAGGAAAAAAATATCACACAATCTTACATTTTCAAAACTCTGTATAGATTAATGAAGTAGAGAATTTGAGCACTTTGTGATTAAAGGAGTCAAATACCTTGCAAAAGCTCTGTGAGGTAAAAATATATAAAAGATGATTTAGCAGAAAAGAGCAACAGATATAGGTTTGCCCAAGGTCACAGAGGAAGTCTAGGAGAGGTAAGAATTGAATCCCAGTCCTCCGAGTACCAAGGCAATTCCGTATCCATTATCATTCATCCTACTTTGAGACTGCTAATTGATTTTGACTGCTTAGCATGAGCTCTTTAAAGGGGCCTGATTTTCAGGGCTGTTTGTCTCCTGCAGAATGTGGGGCTGAGGTCTGGGGCAGGATGAAAAGGGCAGGAGCAGAGAGGCTTTTCAAGACTTGTGATTACTGCAGGGGTGGGTGCTTGGTTCCTGCCTGCCCTTATGCTCACCTTATAGTAGCATGGGTTTCGTTAGCCTTTACACTGCACCAGCTTCTCCAGGAGCAAAGCACGGAGTTGGAGCGATCATTTCTTCCACTACTGCTTCAGTAGCAAGAAGCCTGAGATGTGCATTGCTGCCCCCAACACTTTTTTTCCACAAGGCTTCCTTCCTTTAGACTTCCAAAAACTAGCAATGATGGAAACAGTAATGATACCTGGGAGTGCAGGGAGGAGGGGGAGACTTTTCTGCCTCAGTTTGTCTCAGATTTTGTAATTCTGAGAAGGATTCCCTTGGTTACTGTGTTACTCTGTCCGTCTTTTAAAATCAATAACTCATCCATCACTTACATAAAACTGCAACGTTAAAAGTTGAGATAAATCTGAAATATTTTCATGTACTAAAACCAACAATACTTTTATTTTCTTATTTGCCTGGTATAGGGGGTTTTCATTTGACCAGCACTTCATGACACTGTGCTTTCGTAAGCCATTGTGGCTGCCTAGCAAGTCATATCCCAAGCAAACTCCACCTCTCGCCTCTCGGCACTGGAATTTCCCTTTCATGACGCTTCATGTACAATTAGGGTGTAGAGGTAGATCCAGCAGATGGAGAGTAACCAAGTGGGAGGTCTCCAATAACTCAGCAGCAATCTGCAGCTGCTCACCAGGTATGTGCTAGCAGCTGATTCAGGACCTAACACAGTGGATACCAACCTGGACCCTGAATGACACCATTACTTTGACCTTTTCTTCAAAATCCTGGCTAGAACAAGGATGTATGCAATAGCAGAGATCTTTTGGGGAGTCAAATACCTGAACGACTGCATGACTATGGGAGAACGCAATAGCAGCTTTTTTTTTTTTTTTATAATGCATTTCATAAGCCTTCTGGGCAAATTAGGAAAAAAATAATAAGTTAGCAGTGGATGGAATCCAGGTTCCTAAATACCAAACACTGCAAAATTTCCATATAAATTATCCCTTCAGGAGCTGGGTTTTACTTTGAATGCCTTCTTGGTCTATGAGGTCTGAAATTATGCCAGTCTGAGGGAGTTCCAGATATTTTCCATAAAAGCTGCTTTCCAAAATCTTTCAAAGCAATCACAGGATCTCCAAGAATGTCCTAACCATGTCCTTCTGGGCACACCCCATAGCGGGATCATCTGAGTTACTTCGGTCCACTGTAATGTCTTAAGCAAGCATCACAGAGCTAATGTGGAAATTATTTTAAAGAAAATGCTTATCTTAAGTGATTAGATGCTGTAACAAATGTAAGACTTACTTCCCCCCAAAATTCTATGTCACTGGTGAAATCTAGAATCAGTAGCTAAACTTAGAGCTTGAAAATTAAATGACTGAAATTGAAATGAAATGAAAGCTTCTGCTCAATGTCTCTAAGTGAAACCTTGACCACACTCTAAGCCGTAAGAACATCACTGACTGATGCAACATCAGAATTCATTTTTTCTGTGGTTTATTCTCTTTCTCTATAGCAAAAATAACTAAATAACTGTTTGTTTTTTTGTTTTGTTTTGTTTTTGTTTTTTTTGTTTTTTTTTTTACTTTGGTATAAATGCATTAGCATTTATGAGATTCTCATATGCAGTTCAGTGCTTGTTCTACTAGCTTCTTTGGAAAAATTAGTTTAATGCGTTAATGCAGTAAGTCTTAATGTGTATATACACTTTCCATTTCAGAGCACCTTTTGGGGTCATCTGTTGATGCTGAATTAGGTCTAATCCTCCCAATGGAAGCCTATCATAAAACCAACTTTTTTTCAGAGATGATTTGCATTACATTCACAAAATATCCAAGAATTCATAGAGATGTAAACATGTAAAAGTTTACTTACCTGCTTCTTAAAATTGAATGAATAGGAACTGTTTACCAAATATAGGAGAAAGCTTTGTTTGTCTCACTTAGCATATCCTAAAGAAAGTATGTTAGAGATAAATAATTTCTGTGTACATAGTGTAATGATATACGTATATGTCTGAGGCAAGATTTATTACATTTTAACTTTCATAGCTTTCTCACAAATTTATATTTTGGTCTGAAAACCCATAATTCTCAAAGATAAATGACTTGAGAAATGCCAATCTGAAATTACAAACATAATATGTCATCCCATTCAATGATAAAGGTTTTTATTTAGAAGGTATTTCTAATGAGGAGTCCTGAAAAAAAAAAAAAAATAAATCCATGGGTGCATGACTATTGATGGGCACTACTTGTATGTGAGCATGTATAGAATCATAGAATGCTTTGGGTTGGAAGGGACCTTAAAAGACCATCCAGTTCCAACCTCCAGCCATGGGCAGGGACACTTCCCACTAGACCAGGTTGCTCAAGGCCTGACATCAATGGGTCAGCAGACTGGATCATTCTTACATAAATATTTAGACTTCCATTAAATAGCAATCACTTCTAGATGAAAGTCAATGTTGGGGTTCTAACACTGATGGATCAGGAGTAATCTAAATGCATTATTACCCTCTGATAAATGTTGCCCCTTTTTCATACAAAATACGAGAAATGCTGTGCTACTTTTCTGTTACATGTATGACTTGGAAAACAGCTTTCTTGCTTGCAGCAGGCAAGCATGGGTGTAGTGGTCTATAAAGTGTTCACAAAGCATATGCTGAACAACATCTTGGAGATATGAAGATACAGTAGTCATCTGAATTTTGCTTTTTTTTTTTTTTTTTTTTTTAAATCAGTCTTAAAATTTTCAGAATAACTATATCAGTCAAGTGGTAACAAAAGCATGTTAAGTTTGTTTAGGTTTTTGAGATTTCCATGTCAAAGGGGTGATTTTAATTAGAAAACAAAGGATCAAGAATTAGCTCAAATGGACCTAGATCTTTAACTGATGAGCAGAACTTTCTGAAGGACAACAGGTCACTTGGAGCTATAAAGAAGGTAAGGTTCTAGCTTATTCAGAGAAATATTAGGAAATAAGCTTTCAGGATATAAACTGCCAGAACACGGGGAGACAATGGAGGAAAGACTGCTGATCTCCTCATCTTTTCCTAAATGATTAATGGTTTTTCACACCTTAATCTTCCCCATCAATTCCTAGAAAACTTGTTCTGACTTGAAACGGCTTCTAAATAACAAAGAAGACAATGCAGCACTTAGAGGTAACACCATTTTTAAAGTGTCTTGGTTGCACTAATTTTCCTTATCTCTTCTCAATTCTAGAAGCTGTGGGAGTGAGGAGAACTGAGACTTAAAATGGGGCAATTCCCCTGTGTAAAGTAATTAATACACCTTTGAAGAGGCATGGAAAGTTTGGTGACCACATGCATGTCATTTAAGGCCACACTTTCAAATGTGTTTGCCTTAGTATGGGTAGATGTGCCTAATTCTAGTAAGTGAAGTTTTTAATTGTACCCTTATTGTCTTGCAAAAAGAGCAGACCTCAATGTGGGTCCACCTCTCATATTTCAGAAGCAAAAAGAACCATAGAACTATGAATTATTGATATCGTAGCAAACTACACTTATTTGTACAAGTGTTGCCTTCGTAGCCCTCCTTTCTCTATTAATATAGCACAGTATTTGCAATTAAAAAATAGATTTATTTTATCATACATCCTTTTAAAATGTTGTGGAGTTAAGATAGCAAAAGAAGGCTAGTTATTCAACAGAATAAGGTAGGTGACATTTTAATGTCTGAAACAGACCTCTCTGAGGCCATTAAGCAATATTTCCATTGATTGCAACAAAATCTTGATCAGGCAATTATGTTATAGAAGGAATTAATATCATCCTTAAAAAAAAAAACACATTCCATAGATTTGTTTTCCTGTAGTGGATGTACCTTCTCTTCTCAAATTACAAACAGCTTGTCATGAATTATTTTGTCTGCTTCATATAGAGACCTTTTACCTGAAAAGGTAACTAAAATAATAACTACAGAGATGCCAATTTTATGGTAATTAAAAAAAAAAAAAAAGGGGGAAAAAAAGAGGGAAAAAAAAAAAAAAGGGGGGGGGGAAAAAGAGGAAAAAAAAAAAAAAAGCAACTTTGCTAATCAGCAAACCCTTTGATCTGGTTAACCCTAAAGGTCAAAATACCCTGACCCCATCAATGTTCTTGCTCTAATGTTGCCCTGCTTGGGTCATTTCTTCCATTGTTTTATTCATCCCATATTAACTTCAAAACGAAGCTGCAATGTTCCTGTGTACCTAGCAAATCTTCCTGATCTTACAATGAGGTGAAGGCCTATTGTTTCACTCCAAATCTGTTCCCATTGTGCCCATTCAGCAAAATCGTTCATTTCCCCAGTCTAATGACTACATCCTATTCAAGGCTGTAAGCATTTTGTCATTCTGACCGCGGAGGCTATTTAAGCCCTTTGATCTTACCTGTTATTGCCCCACTCTTCAGCTGCTGAACCGACAAAATAGGCACTGTTTTAGCTACAAGCGTAAGTGGCTGTATTCCCATTTGCAGTATATGTACATGAATGGAAGAGTATGAGTATTTTGAAAGAAATGCCTCAAATCTTTAATTTTACAGTAATGTATGTAGCTTGTGGAGAGCTAATGCTGCATGTTAGCCCCTGCTGAAGATTGTTTACCCCTGATGTCGATGAGAGTTTTAGCCTTCATTTCAGTGGGAGCAGAATTTAACCAAACCCCTCAGTGCTTTCAGAAATTACACCTTCATTTTATAAAGCCCCCCCCATGAGAATTCCTGCATTTTAAGCTGTGTTTTCCAGTGGGAGGAAGAAGAGATGAGGCAGAGGCAGTACTCCCACCATTCTCCAGAAATCAGAGACCTGGGAGTGGAAGTGGGCAGCTCTGGTCCCCTCCCCTCTGCCATTTGCAGCCTCCACAAGTTAATTGGAAGAAGAGTGATTGCTCAGAGAGAGGAGGCTGTTCTGGTGATAGTGGATTAAAACAAGAGAACAAGGACCAGTCACTTGTAGCTCTTGAATGGGTAAGGTGGAAAAAAGTGTGATAAAGAAAATTCAGATCCACACTATGGTCTGCCTATAGCCTGGCCTTTAATTAGTAAAATAAAACCAGTAATTAGGAATATTAGAAAACGACTATAAGATGGCATACATTATTATTTGGAGTGGGTGGTACAGGCTCTCTGAGTAATACTGTTTAGAAACAGCAATACTGTTTTTTTTTTTTTTTTTTTTTTTTCTCTTTTTTCCTGTGGTTGACTTTTCTGAAGCTAGATTTTTACTTCTTTCTAGGTTGCAACAGATCTCTAAAAAGGTCTTCCTGTCTTCCAATTTTTGTTTTATTTATTTATTTATTTATTTATTTTTCCCAAGGGCATTAACTCATATCACAAGTTGGTAGTCTGAGGAAGTATAAATGAGTTCCTGGTAGAAAAGAAGGTCCCTTGTCTCAAGCAAAACATGTTTTGCCCTTTTCTCCTAGCAGCACAGTTTTCTGTTTAGAAAAACTCTACTTTTCAGTTACACTGGGAAAGTGGTCCTAGAGGATGTGCCATTTTTCTGCTGGATCTTTTCTTCCTGAAGTATATGGAGGAAGAATACCTTTAAAAAATGGCAATACAAGAACTAGCCAGCACATCTAAGAATTAACAAACACATTTGGTTCTTAGCACAGCAGAATCTGTTGACCACAAGGACTTTTATTTCAGGAAAAGCAGCAGATGTATGCATCTATGCCAAATCCTATTTTTGTTTCAATAGGACGGGATAATGTTTTAAAAAGAAACAACAACAAAAACAAAGCCCTATTTTTGTCAGAAAAAAAGGATTCAACTGCTAAACTTTTGAATGTTAAATGAGATTATTATTTATTTTTAGCTTCTAACATTTGTTTCTCTGTACAGCCATTTACTTCATACCTTTTTGGTTGAAGAATGGCAAATCTTTTGCCTTTTTTAATGTGTAAGGCTTGAATTAATAAGAGGCTCCATTAATAAAATCAGCTTCATAACCTATTTCTCATGCTAAGTACCCCAGCAAGGAATATCAGCCTGAAGTGCAGGGGAACCAAATAATACATGAGCTAATAATTTTGTCTAATAACAAAATATTGTTATTTTGTGAATTGCTGTTCACTAAAACCATGGTCCCACTAAGAAATTTGGAAGCATCAGCTTAAAATTAAATTCTAAAATCTCCTTGATGGCACTTGGTGACTATTTGAAAGGTGTCAAGGCTTGTTATTCAAAGGCCATTTTGGTCCCACTTGATTTTATACAGAAAAGAAACTTTCTCTACAAATATATGATTAATCTTTTCTTTCTGTCTGAAGCAGACTTTCAGAACTCATGGTTTTAAGTTTCATTGTTTTTGAGAATGGCGTATGTTTGTTGCAGTGGTAAGACACTAGGCAAGAACACAAGCAAAACAAATCACTGTTTTGTACTAGCTACATCACAAGCTAGCTTACATAGATGTAGCTAGTACAAGATGTAGCTTGTCTGTAGTTTCCAACATAGATGCACTAAGCAAAGCAGCCATCTGGACCAGATCCTGCTGCTGTTCTGAACATAGTCTAAGCCTGTACCCATCTGATTTCCCTGAAGTTAGATATGCAATAGAGTTCTACTTGGCTCATGTAAAAATGATGGAAGTCAATCCATTCAAATTTAAGTGTAACTGTCTGAGTTGTACAGAACTGACTTAGAAGAAACCAACTGAGCAGGTAAACCTCCATCTCTACATGGTGGGATTCACATTTTGGGATAAAACCTCTATACATGCAATACTGTACAAGGCATATGGAAAGGTTTATCAAACTATCCCACAGGGCATTTGCTGTTTACATGTGGATCTACAAACGATGTGCATTAAAAGGTCACTACATTCAACTAGTCATTGTCCAGGCTCAGAACAAGGTGAGCACTTCAGTGTGCTGCTTCTTAGGCATTCACTCCACATCCAAGGAAAGTGCTCCTTCCATCTTGGGACTGCTTCCCAGCATTGTCTAACTTCATTCTCCTTTTCTAATGTGTGTGGTAGCTTCAAGCCAGAGGACTCTGTTCTAGGACTTGTGTGTCACCTGTTGTGAAGTCAGTGTGAAGTACAAGTACAGATCACACTGAATGACAGCACCTGCTCGTTGAAACCAGACCTTATATTATGTAGGAAGGATACAGACAATGCAAAGCCAGAAGAAGGAAGTCACATTAAGAACAGCACATACTGATGTGACCTTAGTCTTGCCAGACTAAAAATGTACTAAAAAAGCTAAGATTGTATGATAATGTTCAATTTCATTATTTTTTGTACTAATACCTTTCTATGTGAAAAATCACACTGATGTCAGCAAGACTTTTGTAGAAGGCCAGACCTAAAGCCTGTTCAAGACCATTAGAACGTTATTGCTGATTTACTGATTTTAATTTGCAGAGGGCATGGCACTACTCAGTTGGAAGATGTGTGGTAGAATCCAGCTTTATTATCACTTTAAATTTCTATCTAAAAACTGTAAGAACAGTTCTAAAATATGCTAGTGTCAGCTACATGTCTTCCCGACTCAATAGACAAATAGACATGTAAGCACCTTTTTCACATGGTTATGATTAAAACATCGATGAATATTTGTCCAATTCTTTTTATTATTATTATTTAAAATATTTTTATACCACATACACTGTATTAAAATGCTATATGCAAACTTGTTATTATTATTTTTTTTTTTCTCCTTTGCACATATATGAAACAAATTCAGATTGATCTGTTTCATTAACAGTGTAATAGTGTGTTGCTCATTGCTTCATTCACTGAATTAATTCAGGGATTTTCTCTTCTGAGCTGACATACAGACATAGGAATGAATTTAACGCTCCCTCCCTCCCTCCCTCCATTCCTTCCTTCCTTCCTTCTTCCCTTTTTCTCCCTCCCATTCTCCTTTCTTCTTTCAATCATGTTTCTTTTCTCCAATTGTTTGTTTTTCAGTTGTTTATTGGTTTTACTTTTTGCTTAGTGAAAACACCCATGATGATTCCATACAACTACCTAAAACTGTATTTATGAGTTAAGGTATCTAACATTGTATATTGACTAATCTTAAACATGGTCAGGTTGACTGCTAGGAAGACTCTTACTGCAGCTTTTCTGACAGTAACATCACAGCATTACAGCTTCAGGAACTGACTGTTGATATTGAAAGTGATAATACTAATCTCAGTAAGGTGGAAGTGTAAAATTTCATGCTTTAATCGTCAATTACTGACTAAGGAAATCTTATCTCCAAATATGTGAGTCATGTGTAAAGCTCACATGTACCAAGCTTTGTCACTAATTACCATTTCACTATTTTACATAATTGTACTAAATAGTATAGGCTGGATCTACCAGAAATAATTTAATGGTGTAGTGCCCCTTGCATAATTAGTGTCATAGGTTCTCATTTCTTTGGTGCTTGCAGACAGAACACTGTCTAATGCAGCTGTGATTGTAAGTAAGAATGGCCATTTCTATAGGCTACACAATATGCTAAAAAGACTGAATGTATATATATACTTATGTGGTTTTGTGAACAGGATGTGGGTATTGTGTGTTGCATGTATAGTTAGTATAAACTACTCCATTTCTCATTCTTAGACCATATGATTGCATACTGCATGATCAATTTCATATGTATTTAACATACAATCATCTCCTAATAAATTTGCAGTCTTCAACACATCTCTCATTTTCTTACTTGTTGTTGTTAATGCCATATCTTATAGCACTGCCATTTGATGGAACTAAAAAGTATAAAACATTCTTCATCTAGTCAGACCCTAGAGGAAATGGAAATAGTCACTGTAATTGTAACCTCTGAAGAAGAGCTGGTCTTTTCTGCCTTAGATATATAAAACTGATTCATTCATTGCAAATAGTTCAAGGAAGCTGCTGGGAAGTAAGAGACTAAGATCTTCTGAAGGCTGTGAGGATATAAAGAGATCAAGAGTTGCCTAAGAGCATTTGTGGCAAGAGAGGTGGATAAATAATTACCCCTGTGGTAAAATCTAGTCTACCTATTGTTTAAAACTAATGACTTTTTACAAGGTACTTCTCCATTTACAGCTTGCCACTTACAACCTCTGTGACTGAGTACCTTTAAAGTGTATCCTTCAAAACTTGCCCACAGTGGCACCACAGTGCTCAACATGTGTTATGGCGAATTCCTCGCAGAGTCAGGTTAATTTGCTGAAATTAATCATTTTGTCTTGTGACAGCCATATGATGTCAATACTGCCAAGAGTGAAAATAAGATTTCTTATCCAAAGATATTGTCATCTGGACACAGACCTCTGCTACAAATGCCAGATAGGTCATCCAAATATCAGTACAGTGACTCATGCAGTGCATGCTTAGCTTATATCTTTGTAGATTAGGCACACAGAGCAAGGGATGGGATGAAGCAGAACATACAATTAAAAAAAAAGCTACACAAATATTTTTCTATTCATATATTTGAAAGAGAAACTTGCCATTTATTTTTATTTATTTTTGTTTTTATTTTTCCAAAAGAGATTGATAGAATTAACATTGATTATAATAGGATCAATTTTCATTTAGCAGTTAGATTTCTAGAAAATTGTCCTAATTTTTCAGTGGCTGTGATTTGGGATTGTAATTACTCTATATATGAATGAATGAGTGAATATGTGGTGCTTCTCCTTATGGAGTAAGTGTAACATAATCCCAAGTTTCCAACAAATTCTTATGTTTAAAAATTTAATTTCTTTAAATTCTTGATATTATTGCTTGTCAAGCCACTCATTTGCTTATTCATATAAATGAAAATATGCATGAGCTCATTGAAAATCAATGCCTTTAAACTTCAAATGAATTTTAAAAGCAATGCCTTGCAATATTTGCTTTGAACTAAAATCCTTTATATTAAGAAATTTAAATCACTTAACACCTACATACTTAAATTTAGAAACTGCCAGGGAGACCTAGTATGGTTTTCTGACAAATGAAAAATAAACAATGTAATTTATTTAGATGCTCAACTAGAAACATAGCAGTACAGTTTTTATGTTGATTCCTAAGTCTTAGACCAATTCTTTAAAGTGATTTGGCATTTTCCAAGCAGGGAAACCTGTATTTCTTGTGGTCCCACAAAACAGTGGATTTTGTAGTGGAGATTTAGTTGAACATTGGCTTGGCTGAGTGTCTAGCATTGTTATTATTACTGCTGTAAATGACCTTAAGGCATGGCAAAAGGTCCAGGAAAGGCTGAATTGAATGTTAATGTGATGATGAGAATGCTTAGTTTTTCAGCATGGCATTTCAAGTTTTAGAATGAAAGCATAAGCCATCTCTTAATTGATGTGGCAGGTCTCTGAAGTGGGAATTAGCCTGTGCTGCTTCATCTATGTTGGTGTATTCATGTGAATTGTTACATGTGTTAACAGTAAACAAAGGAGTTTTCGTGGTGAAGACTGAAGAGCAGCACGTGACTGCTGTACTGAACTTCAGTCGTCCTACTAGGAGATTCTGTTTTCTTTTTTTAGTCTCTACACTAATTTAAGAAAAGTGAAAACTTACCTACAGTAGTAGGATGTGCTTAACTTCCATTTATTTTTTCAAGTGGATGGTCTAAATGTTTTCAGACAAGCTAAGAAGGATATTTGTTAACTTGGTCTACTATTGTTGTGTACTTTGAGGCTGAATGTTATATTCTGTGACTGAAAGATAACATGATGCTTTGATTTGATTAAATATGAGAGCTGATAGACTAATTCATGTTATAGTTGAGAGCTGGGCTAGTTGTACTACTGTGATTAATTGGATATTTTAACATGTGCCTGAGGCCGTGTTCTCTCAGTTACACATTTGTTTTATCTACATCTACAATGCTACAATATTTTAAGTTAAATTATAATTTTCAACTACTTTCATTAATATAATATGAAAATACTCAGTTCAAATTCTGTTTGTTTAGGCTAAACTTACAGTGTTTTAATCTAAATCAATTTGGAGTAGGGCTAAGCGAAGCCAAAATAAGACATTTTTGAAACAAGTGTCAAAAGGCATGTTTTTAACTGGAGATGTTTGTGTAAAAAACAGGCACAGACCCACTTGGTCTTTGTGGAAGTGATAATGCTCTGAGCTACACATGAGAAAAATGCATGAAGCATCCTGAATGATATTGCAAGCAGCAACCTCATCTTCTCAGATATCAAATGATGGTCTCAAAGATACAGTAAATCACTGATGGTTAGCTTTTTTTGCTGTAGAATGGAAGACATATTTTGCACTGCCATGCCTTTCCATAGCTTAGCTGTCTGTCACTGATCAAAACTGGATACTGGGCAAGAAGAACTTTTGATTTGACATGGCATGGCCATTCATGTATTGTAAATAGAAAAGGAAACCTTTGTGCTTCACTTCCAAGTCCAAAGGATAGTGTGCAGGAAGTTCGTTTTTCTTGAATTGAACCACTCCTTTACAAAAATTCTCTAAGCTTGTGTCAAGCTTGGGTTGAACTCAGGTAAGAAGGAAACAGTAAGGAACATAGTTCCTGAAGAGAGTCAGAGGGAGTTTCAACCTGAATATGTTGATAGTTATTGATTTAATCACCTCCTGAAGGTCTCATGAACGTCTTCTTGAAAGGAGCATTGCGGGTCTGACTGTTACCAGATGAGTCAAAGAGGCAACTTCAGTTTCAGCCATGGCACACCATGGACAAAGATTAAAGGATTAAACTTCAGCCTAACCAAGATCTTCAACATGAAGCAGTGGATAAAAATGTCACTTCACATCTAGAAATTATCTATATCTTTCATGGTTATAAACTGAGAATGTTCTTCTGTGAAATTTGGACCAAGCTGAGGCCTTACAAATGCCTTGCAAAGTTGTTCCTGAGGGAAACGGGAGGGTGGACCTGCAGGCTCCTCAGCAAGGCAGCTGGGGGAGCCTTCTCCAAAGCTTCTTCCAGATTTCTCTTGAAGAACCTCAAGGCTACCAGTGCTTTCCCGAAAGCTCCCAGCATTGAGTGGCCAAAGAAGCTCCAGTGGTCAGGGCCTTCATGCCATGCAGTGGAAGTTGCACTTAAGTTTTGAACCCTGCATGAGCTCATATGATTGTACCTGCAGTCTTTGTACGCCCAACATTTCCCCTTACACCTGCCCTGCATGACGTGTATACTGCAAACGAGTACAGTGGGTGGTAGTCCCCAGGAACTGCTGTTTGTGTCCTTTCCCAGGAGCTCTCACAGTCAGACCAAAGGGGGACACTGGAAAAACCTGCAATGGTAGTTTAACAAACACCTCATGGCAGCAGCATTCCCAGAGCTTGTACACGTAAAAGTTACAGAGCCAAACAGAAAGCAATGGATTTATGAAAGATAAGAGCACATGTTGATAAATCATGCTTTTAATACACGGTGTATTAACCAATTCAAAAAAAACAAAATCAGTTGTGGAGAGAGCACATTGCCTGTAAATTACAGACTGCTGTCTGAGGAGTGTGTTTGTTTATGGGATATTTGAGTCTCATGATGAACCATGGGAAGACAACAACAACAACAGACAACATACATACCATTAACTGGGAAAGCAAAACATCCTTTTGTATCAACCAAATCTTTCTGTAGACAACCAAATCTTAGTGCTTTCTGTAGCTTCTTTATTCTGGAGAGCATGCTTTTAACCTGGTAGTTGGGAAACACAAATAATTAGATGTTAATAGTATCTAAACATCTTTAAGTTTTGGGGTGCCTTAAAATATCTGCCAATTTTAGATCTTTTTCTTGTAGGGAACAGGGTTGCAGGGATGCACACAAGCTAAGTCTGCAGTAGCAAATTATAGAGTACCAAAGCCCAGGCACTGGGATTTACTAATCTGTACTGTCAAACCAGCTGAAATGTTCCTAGTGCAGGCACAAACCTGGAGAATAGTCTAGAAGTCAGCAGGGGTTTGGGGCCACTGATGCTGCACACTCTCTCTGAAGCCCCAGTCCTGTGCTCTGGTCCTCCCCGTCCTACAATCCCCATCACCTGAGAACATCAAAATGTCTGTCTGAAATTGTCTTTTCTGAGTTGTGACTCACAGTGCACTTAGGCATGGCTTCAACTTACGTTGCTAATTAGAGGCAGGATTAATTTAAGTGCTTTGTTGAAATGGAACATCACTAAGTTAAATTCCAGTTTCCTCTCAACAGTTTGCCTTCTAGAAGAGAAACACATACCTGACAAGGCCAAAATACTTGGAGTAATACAGAAGAAAGCATACAAGCAAGATAGTGCAAGATAGTTCTTTGTTGATTAAAACATGACAATATGACAATATTAGAAAAATATTTCTTTCATGTATGAATATAATGATTCCATTCTAAAACTGTATTAAAAAGAGATTTGAACACCGTTCGTGTCACTGTATATTGTTAACTGTTTCAACCATCTCCCATTTTCACAGTCAAATAGGTGTTCCTTCTAATACATCTCAAAAATATAAACATGCATAGAAAAATCTCAGCTCTTCAGCTCAAAAAGGTATATATAGAGAAAGACAGATTTATGATGGATTTCTGGTGTGTACACATCACTGATTTTTGTTGCATTATGCTTCGTCTGAATTTTGATATTGTTGAAACAAATGCATCTTCTGTTTGTGAACTCTCCACAGTGTGTCTTTCTCCCCAGATGTTTGTGTAACACTGTTCACAGAGCAATGTTATATCTGTGGTTAAATAGCCAGAATACCAATGGTTGAGCAGGAGAGTCATTGTGGAATTTATTCTAACCTCTGGCTTGTGGCTTCATCCATTTTTAAGTTTAACACCAGTTATCCATCTGATGCAAATGGCTCCAAGTTATCTGTTCTATAAATGCCAGATGCTGTCATCTGAACTCAAATCTTTGCTTAATGCTATAAAACATAGCTGTATTTTACCAGCTTCTGTTATTTAAATGAGCTGAACACATTTTGCTGATCACTTGACTGAAACTAAAGCATTGCAAGTTTGTGCGCTTTGTTGTCAGCTAGTAGTGAAAGATCAAAGAGATGGTACTGAACACTGTCACAGATTCTAATTAATTGGCACTTATTTGCTTACATCTCAAGTTAGCCCATAAGCAGCCCCCTAAATCAGAAGTAATTGGTGACTTGTTATATATTTTTAAATAATGTCATATTTTATTTTCTACTTTGTGTATATATGCTGTTATGGTTTTAAGGAATATTTCTTTTAAATTTTCTAATCTAATAAAGAATATTTATAATCTTAAAATAAAATAAAATAAAATAAAATAAAATAAAATAGTAAATAGAATGTATGCTATTCAATCTAATAGTGAAAGAGTCCATTATAAACACAAATGCATCACAAATGCAGTTGCAGTTTCAGATTCATATAAGTGGAATGTATCTTTGCTGTGTGCCTCATAGTTTTGTCATAATCGAACCTGTTGCATGAACTGTAATAACAAATGGCTGTGGATCATTTTAAGAAGATGCAAGAATTTAGGTTGGGTACTTTTAAGTTTTATTTTAATTATTCTTATTATTAAAGAATATCATCACAGAACTATAGTAGGAAAGGGACTAGGCCTCAAACAGAAGGTTCACAATACAGTGCTGTAGATAGTCTTCATGGGCAGACAGCATCATTTCAGCTGTCTCTTTGTTGTCCCTGCTTTCATTTCACCTCATAAGTTTGACTTATTCCTTGTGAACACAGGCCCAGGGAATGAGAAGGAATGGCCAAAAGATGCATGTTTTTCTTGGTAAATCTAGGCATCGTGTTTAATATTTCTTCATCAGTTGTGTACTTGAGTGATGTTTTCAGCTCCCTCAGTTTAATATTTTAATTGGCTGCAAAAGAAACTTCAGAAGGAACTTCTTTCCAAAGGAAGTTCCTTAAAATCACTTATGCTTATTCTTAAGATTAATTTCCTACCCAGGAACTAAGAAATAACATGAGAAATGTGCAGAGAAAGTATTCAGCAGCACGTAATATCCACTGGTAAATTGGGGGAATATCAATTTATGCAGTGGTTGTCACATCTTTTTAAACACACTGATTAATGGGTGGATCTATTACTGAAAGCATGAGTATTTAATGTATTCAAAGAAGTTGAGTGTATGTCACCACTCACAGACCTGTTTCTCTAGCATAGCATTTCATGTTTACAATGCTATAACTACTGAGAACACAATGGATGAAGAAAGACAACTGTAACTCATAGCACAAAGCACTAAAAATGCAATGTGATCTGTAAGTGATATAAACTGACTTATAAGAAAATATCAGTGGTATAATTTAAATACAATAAAAATGAAATTGTCGTCAGTATTTGGATATATATTCTTAGATTAAACATTTTCAGTTGTGACACTTAGTTCCATATTCTTTTCTTCCACCCTGTTTTATGGGCAAATGTGTTATTTGGAGAACAGCATGTGGAAACACTATGGAAATGGCAATTCTGTGAAATACCATTTGAGAACAGAGACACACTTTTAAACAAGGAATGGAATTCAGGTCAAGCATCACAAATGAAATGGTTATTGTAAAAGCAGTGAGAGCTAGCCATCTGCCACTGCAGCACTCAAAAGGGCTGAGATGCAGGGACTCCGCACAGATATTCCTATTGCAATACCAGTTAAGACCCACAGAAGTCTCAGCTACAGCCATTAGTGTAACAACAGATTTTCTAAACTGACAAATATGCTACATAGCTAAAAACACTGTCCTTGTGTCCATATAGTAAAGTCAAGCCAGGAGAGGAACAACCTTATTTTAAAGAGGGCAATTTGTGCCCCTTAAGGAACTGATCCTGAATTATTTACTCGGAGGCTGATTATAGCTCTTTTTTTTTGGCATGAATAAGATGTTCTGTGTGTTGGTGCCATGCTGAAGATTTAAATGTCCCACACATTTGATCCAGGCTGGGGCTGTGGCAACTACTGCACAGCTGATGACAACAAAGGCTGGTTTCAAGCTCATTGTCATCACCATGGTGTTACACCAGATGAATGGGTGGCATTGATTCTGATTGGCATATTCATTCACATGCATTCAAAGCTCATGAATTTTACTTAACACGTCCCTTTGCTTATTGGCTGGGATTTAATTGGAGTGATGTATTGCAGCACTGCTAGATGAAGTGGAACAGTTTCTTTTTTTTTTTTTTTTTTTTTTTTAAGTTCTCTTTCTTCCAAACCTCCCAACTAGAGACACCACAGCATTATTTTTTACAATCACCAAGGCATTTCCATGTATAGAACCTAATTCTTGGCTTTGTATCAAAGTTTGCATTTAATATTTGTAGACAGAAAAACAAATAGACATAGGGAGAACTCACACAGATTTAAGTGTTGACTTTCATTACTGGGTTCGCAAATTGTTTATTTAGTGTTTTCTTTACATACCAGGAAAGCAAGAGGTCTTTTTTTGTGTTTGCTTCTACAAATTTTTTTCAACTTTCCCATATTTTAACATCTTTCTCAGATAGTTGAAGTGGAGAATCCTGACCTATTGGCTAGCAGATTGTTGGTAGCTTTCCAAATAGTGCATAAATATGAGATTATGTGCATATATATAACAGATATACTCTTGTGTATATGTGAATGTACATTCATAGTGTATTTATCAGAAACAGCAAGAAAAAAAAATACTATACAAAACTTAAAAGAAAAAAGAATGCTTTCATTGAAGAGAGACTTATGTTGAGTGTTTACTCATTGTCTTTTTTAGCCTGAAAAGCAAAAACTTTCATCTGAAAATCAAATATTTCTGTCAGAAAAATCAAAATAAAATATTTGGTTTGGGGTCAGATCAATCCAGGTCAAGATATTTTAGTTTGCTGAACAAGATCAAAGCATTTCGTTTCAAGGTAGTTCTGTACACACTGTGAAATGTATTGGCAGAAGCTCGCTGCAATGTAGGGTCAATATAGAGAGTACCCTTCGGGAACAATTAATAGCATCTATGGTTCATGCTCTGAGCTATGTCTGGAGCTCTTGAGGCTTTCTTCATTGTTTCTAAAATTCAGGCAGACTTCTTGGGCGAAAGTATCACTAAATAATGCCTCTCTGTGTCTGCACAGGTTTAGTGCTTCTTCTTTTCTGGCCCCCTTCTTATCCATTCCTCCTGGAGGAAACCATGCCATCCAGTGCATAATCTCATTACACCTTTTCTCTTGTTGACTTTAGAAGGTACATATGAGTCATTTCATACAAATTGTAAAGTGGAATGCAGATGCAGTGCACAGAGATGATATGCAGTAATGTTTTTAATCTAATGCTGTGAATTATACATTCTATAAATGCTGAGTATACATGAATTGCATGTATATGCTTAGTGTTGCTAGCAAATATAATCAGTTAAACCAAAATCACACGAAAGATTTTAGCTACTATAGATATAAAGCTATAAATATGTCAGATAAGACCTAGAGGGTATTTGAAAGACAAATGAAGAAAACCGTGATGTGGATCTTTGTTGGCCTTAGCTCAGTTCAGCAAACGTATAAATAATTTCTACATGTTCATATAGTATGTAGAAATAATTTATGGTAAAATAAGACTGTATCAAGCACCTTTATGTATGGTTAGTTGCTTCTGCATATGATTAGGTTTTGTATTCAGTGTGCTGATTCTGAAATTAAAAAGATATCCCAACTGCTTGTTGTCTTCAGAAAACTGCGAGACAATACAATTCTCTGTCTTCTTCCTGGCTAGCTAATACACCGATGTACTCAGAAACATATTATGAGCATATTATGAAAACAGAGCCCATTCCATGCCACAGTTTGAACATTTCTGAGGCACAAACCAGGAAAGCCACAAATAATCTTAATCAGAAATGTTTTCCCAGATTATTGCCGTGTTTCTTTTTTACTGCTTTATGTGTCATGACATTCCCTGATTTACTGCTTTTCATGTATTAAATCAAACAAGGTTGTTTGGAGGTAATAAAATTAAGATTATGAACATCTGCCTAGCTATAAGTGGTTCTTTTGGTTTATGTGGCTTTTTTTTTTTTTTTTTTTTTGTGAATAGAGTTGTGCATACAGCATTGTCTGTTCCGTTCAGTGTTATACTAATGGAGAATAAATATCACTTGCTTTTACAGAAATGCATGGACATACCTGGGTTATGATAAAATAAAACTAATAATAAAAAAAAGACCTTTGACTTTTAGTTCATAATTAATCTAATAGAGGATATATGTGAACACTATTGGGCTTTCCTTTCTGCAATTTTAAGTAGCATTACATGGTCTGAACTGCATTCTGTGGAGACATACTAAATATTGTTGGATAAACTAATGAACTGTGATGAGGATATGGAGCTTAAGAATTACTTTTCCCTGAAAGGTTTTAAGAAAGTCAGACCAAACTATTGATTCTAACCATTCTTATAAACACAGTCTAAAATGCTGGAAATTGATGGGAGACCTTCTACTCACTTTTCACTGTTGGATTAAGCTTCCAGTGGTCCAAACTAGAGTGTAACTGGATGTAAATAAGATATTGGGATATAAAACTAAGCTTTTCAGAAAAAGAAAAAATGTTTTTGCTCAGTGCTAAAATCCTCATTTCTCAATCAACTTTTTACTTGAAAATAATATCCAAATGGAAATAACTGCATTTCTTTTGAGAAGACACCTAAAGGCTAACAGCTTTAATGGAAAAGTACAGATACAGGTAGTCTATCTCTGAGTTGTGCTTTATGTGATCCAGTGCATGGAAAGCTCAGATTCCAGCCTCAGCGGTTCAAAGCTGATCAGCATATACTGTTAACACATGTAGTTTCAGATATGATATTCAGACACTAGCAGTTATCTGACATCAATTTTTCTCACAGATTTTCACTGATAACAAGACAAAACTCTACCAAGGACCACATCAATATACGTTCAGAGGCATAGGCTGCAGGGGTTAACTTTGCTTGTAAATGAGGTGACACTCAGGTAGGGCATGGGTCAGGGTGCAGTGTGGATCCAGACACAGCCTCTGCTGAAGCAGCAGCACATGCAAGGGCCAGTGTGTGATCTGTTCTTATAGGGATTAACAGCGTGTTAGGCATTTCACCCATTCTGCTGTTGTTTCCTCCAAGGGAAAAAGCACCAACTCGGTACAGTTCTTTGGCTTCTTCCACAGGAAAAACAACCACCCCAACCACAACCCGGGATAGACTTATTCCACTGGAAAGAACAAATTTTGCAAGAAAGCCTTGTCCTTTGATGTAGTAGCAGTGATTGGTGCAGCTAGGACGGTGGTGCTCTGTGTTATCCCAAATGTAGGCTTTTGTGCGACTCGCGCATTCCAGCCCTTCAGCAGGCAACTGCTAGCTTAGCAACATTAGCACAGTGTCAATATTTGTCTGCCCAAATCCCACCATTACATGTGCTGATTAAAGCTGGATTTTACAGATACTAATTGCTGTTTTATCCTACCTTCCCCTCTCCCACTGTCCCCTTGCCTCGTCAAGAGAAGGGATCTCCTCAGCCCATAAAGGAGTCTCAGAAGTTCCTATCACTAGCTCTTTCAGAAAGAGTCTAAGAACATTTGTTTGGACATAATTGTTAGTTGCTTATTCAAAGAATTTATGATTTCCAAAATAATGTATATTTTTGTAGTATTTTAGCCTGGTGTCAAATCTACTCTATTTAAAGCACAGGATATTACCTATTCCTGTATGTTTCATTCTTCCCCTGCTTCTTTCAGTCTGCTTCTCTGGCAATTTAAAGCCACCATACAGATGACATACGTTTCAGCTGGCTAGAATGAGAGGAAACGAGCAGTCTGAGTAGCAACAGAGGCTGTAAGAAAACAGAGGATAGAAGGGGATAGCTCTCCAGACATTGCCAAAAATCAAAATATGTCCACTCTATATATCACAGTCAATAAGCATTGAGTCTGAAACACCCAGCTGGAATCCTGAGAGCTGCCTCTTCTAGTTCCAGTCATCAAAGTAAAATGTCTTTTTTTTTTTTTTTTTTTTTTTTTTAATATGATGACTCTATATACCATGAAGATTCAGAACTTGAAGGATGTTGATATGTGTAATACTTACTAGTTTCAATTAGACACTTCCTTATATCAGATCTGGACCACTGGTTCTCCATATGGCTATTCAATCTGATCTCCTAACACAATATAGGGGATTACACATGGACAGGAATAAATAGGTGAAGGTGAAAGTGGTAAGAACTATGTTAATTGTCTTGTCTTGACATTGCCAAAAAAAAAAAAAAAAAAGTTTGGCATGGCTCAGGGCTGTGGCTTGCAAGCTGTGATCTCTGTAAATCTTTATTTCACCTAGCTATACCTGTCCAAAGCATTGGCTCATGTGGACTCCTACACTGTAAAGCCCAAATTGAGCCAGATGGGGTACCTACAGCGACCCACAAACAGGTGACAGACAGGCTGAGGTCTCATTTGGACAATGAGATAATAGAGAAAGATAGCTATGTACTAAGCACAAAATAGGTTTCACAACAAAACATCTGTTAGAAAATAGAAAAACAGCATGATGCTCTGCAAATGTTTTAGTGATAGTTGTCTATAGGCAAAGTAAGGCAAGGGCCCAATGCAGTTGCCCACACATTAGTGTCCAGTGCATTTTCAGATGGGCTAATGTATAGGAAATACTTGTACAAGGCTGCAGGTATGACACTGGACCTGTGTCCTACAGCTTTTTAGAATGGCAGCAGGAGGCTGGTGTCATTCTTTATGGCATCTCTCCTGGCACCAGGTGAGATGCCATAGACAAATACATGCAAATGAGTGGAGCCTTTGATCTCCAAAACAAAATGAACATCAGCAGTCTTCTGACTAATGCTGAACAGAAATCGTAAAGATTGCAATTCTATGATGAACACTAAGAATAAAATGTATCAATACTTTCAATAAGAATATTTCTTTGATACACACTAGCTTCTTATATATTTATGCTGCTCAATACAGAGACATGCAGGTACTATAAATAGTGCAGGTTTAATATGATCCTCCCAGAGAAGTCTGTTGGTGACTGTATGTAAGTATATGTATATGTATATATACACTTTTATGTATATAGATATAAATATCTTTAGGTGTGTATGCATATACAGCTACACATATAGATGTATATAGGTTTCTGGGTCTCAGAGCAGCACATATATCTCAAATGTCACACAGATGTATTGGCATTCAAACAAATGGATGTACAGACATACACAATAAAATATGTCTGTGAAAACATCCATACTTACACACACATCTATACTGTTTATCTCTATATGAACAGAAATGCAGATAGGGCCATCACGTTAAAACATCAACAGTATATATATATTTTTTTGTTTGGAAGCTGTCACCTTCCTAGTTTATAGAAGACTGAACACTGAGCAGAGTTTGAGTGTAAGCCTACAGTACCAGCTTCCGCTTGACTCCAGCCTCTGCTTTGTCTGCTAACACGCCTGGTAACAGTTAAGAGTTTGCTGGTGTGATAGGTGAGCTCCATTCATCATGGCTAATGTTGCAAGACAGTTGTGACTCCTTTTGTTTCCGTATTCCCTCGAGGACACATTTTGGAGGCATGGCTGTGTTTACCCTGCAATTTCATTTTTTATTTTTTATTTTTTTAAGTAAGTAATCATGTTTACTTTACTTCCTTCCCTAGCACTGTTTACGAGCTTTGGTGTGGACAGAGGACTAAGTCAACATATATTAAAGAATACATAACAATGTTGTAATGAGAATTAGTGGTACTCTGAAAAGACAGAGACATTGGCTGCTGCATTTTGTGCTGTTTAGTCTGGGGGTAATGAAGAGCTCACAGATGACCTGATTTCATTAAAGTAGGTCAGATCTGACTGAAACATAGCTATGGCTCTCTCCCAGCAGTGCAGTGTCTTTGTCTTCCCATTCCTGCTTCAGTCCCTGCTCTTGTCATGTCAGCATTTGCAGTCTTTCAGGGATTTACCTTCAGGCTTTGTTAGTATCTTAGCCAAATATATACCACAACATGTAATCTCCAGTACTCCCTGTGTTTTGTCAGAGGATGTGTGATGGAAAGGATGACCATACTTCTGTCTTTACTACAGGAAAGGTGATGGTGTGAGAGGACAGCATACTTGATAAGAGATAATTTATGTAGCATAGATATTTCCCAATGAAATCCTATCTAGACAGGGTGCCTGATAGGTTTGTTGTGAGATAGCTGATCCAGATAAAACCCTATGTTCATACAGTTTTCATAGAATCATAAAATGGTTTGGGTTGGAAGGGACCTTAAAGATCACTCAGTTCCAACCCCCTGCTGTAAGCAAGGACACCTCCCACCAGACTAGGTTGCTCAAAAGCCTATCCAGCCTAGCCTTGAACACCTCTAGAGATGGGGCATCCGCAGCTTCTCTGGGTAACCTCTGCCAGTGCCTCACCACACCCTGAGTGAAGAATTTCTTCCTTATATATTAGGAATAATATATATATATTCTTAAATAATAATAATATCTAATCTAAATCTATCCCTTTTTAAGTTTAAAGTCATTACTACTTGTCCTATCACTACACCCCCTGACAAAGAGTCACTCCCCAGCTTTCCTGTAGGCCCCTTTAAGTACTGGAAAGCTGCTGTAAGGTCTCCCTTTATCCTTTTCTTCTCCAGGCTGAACAACTGCAATTCCCTCAGCCTGTCTTCATAGGGGAAATGCTCCAGACCCTTGATCATCTTCATGGCCCTCTTCTGGATTCATGAGCTGAGTGCAGCACTCCCTGTGGGGTTTCATGAGAGCAGAGTAGAGGGGGAGAATCACCTCCCTCACCCTGCTGGCCATGCTGCTTTTGATGCAGCCAAGGATATGTCTGGCTTTCTGGGCTGCAAGTACATGTTGCTGGCTTATGTTGAGCTTCTCATCCAACAACACCCCCAGGTACTTCTCCTCAGAGCTACTCTCAATCCATTCTCCACCCAGTCTGTATTTGTGCTTGGGATTGCCCCTGTCCAGATGCAGGAACTTGTACTTGGCCTTATTGAACTTCATGAGGTTCACACAGGCCCACCTCTTGAGCCTGTCCAGGTCCCTCTGAATGGCATCCCTTCCCTACAGTGTGTTGACTGCACCACACAGCTTGGCATCATCAGCAAACTGCTGAGGGTGCACTCAATCCCAGTGCCCATGTCACCGACAAAATTATAAAACAGTGCCGGTGCCAATACTGACCCCTGATGAACACGAATTGTCACAGATCTCCACTTGGACGTTGAGCTGTTGACCACAACTCTTTGAGTGCAATCTACAAGCCATTTTCTATACCCACTGAGTGGTCCATCAGTCAAATCCATGTATCTCCAAATTAGAGACAAGGATATCATGGAGACAGTGTCAAATGCTTTGCACAAGTCCAGGTAGATTTTGTCAGTTGCTTTTCCCCTATCCATCTATTCTGTAACGCCATCCTAGAAGGCCACCAGACATGTCAGGTACAATATGTGCTTAGTGAAGTCATATTGGCTGTCACCAATCACCTCCTTATCTTCCACGTGCCTTAGCATAGTTTCCAGGAGGATCTGCTCCATGATCTTGCTGGGCACAGAGGTGAGACTGACTGGCCTGTAGTTCTCTGTGTCTTTCTTTTTCCCATTTTTAAAAATGGAGGTTATGTTTCCCCTCTTCCAGTCAGTGGGAACTTCATCAGACTTCTCACATATGATGGGCAGTGGCTTAGCACCTTCATCTGCCAGTTCCCTCAGGTCTCACGCAAGCAGTTTATCAGGTTTCATGGATCTGTACACCTTTAGGTTCCTTAGATTGTCTCAAACCTGATTTTCTCCTACAGTGGTTCATCATTGTCCTAATCCCTGCCTTTGTCTTCTGGGGCTAGGGCTATGTGGCTAGACTAATATTCTAATATTCTATTTATTTGCATTGGTTTTATTTATTTGCCATGTTGCCATCTAATTTTGCATTTATTTGCCATATTTCATCTCCACAAGTTTTATGGTAGAGTAGCCATGCTGGTTTGGCAAGATCTTAGCAGAAAAACATCTTAAAAAAAGGTTCTGAATACATCTTTATTAGACCTTGTGTTCATAGGTAAGGATGTCAATAGATATCAGAATTATTCACAGCTTTTGATGGGATGGATATAACACTGTGAGATACTGGAAACAAAGACAGAAATAGGTATTGTCATGCAGCAGGATGTCTGCTAAGAGAGCTTTCTTCCAGAATCACTGGGAGGAAGGTGGGATCTATAGACCAGATCTAAATAGAGATGTTAGGGAAGTTATTCAGACAGTGCTCATCTTGAAAAAGATCAGGACCTATTGAAAAAAATGGCATAGACTTATATTCTCTTATGGACTTATGTACTGTCATATAATCTCTTTTACTGGAAGAGATTTTTATTTATTTATTTATTTATTTATTTATTTATTTACATCAGGCTGATAAGCATGCTCAGGCTTTCTGTTCAGCTGCTAAAAGTGCACTAATCTTTTGTGCTGAAATTTTCTAGTTATTTTTCATTTACAGCCTATACTTATATTATTCCCAGAGAGAGATACAATATCTTACCTCTCTCTGATTAGAAGACTATCAGATTTTTCTGTGTTTCATGCCAAAAAAGCTCCGAAAATGTATCATCCAAAATACTTTGCCTTTCTTTTGCAGGCATATTACATTCAAACCATGGCCTACAGAGCTGTTGAAATTTGGGAACTCTGCTTTCCCAGCTCCCTCCTCCTCACTTCTCTTTCTTGCCCTTAATTGTTGTGATCATGCCCCTCATGACTTCTAAAGCTTGCGTTTTGTTCTCCCATTTGCTTCATGTCATTACAGTAAAAATCTTTTCATTCCTGAAATCTTTTTTCCCCCCATTAGTCCTGAGACAAATAAATTGATTGTGATTTTCAGAGGCAACTGGGGTGGTCAAGCAGTTCCCAGAGAAGTCTGTAATAAGATTACTTGTGTTAGTAATCTGAGGAGCACGGGTTTTTGAAAATTCCAAATCTTATGGCTACATTTTGGCATCTTAATATTTCTTCTACTTGCTTTCCATTTACAAAAAGCACGGTAGCTTTATACGTTTCACACCATTATAATGAAAAACAGTACTATTTATTATAACATAGAAATATTGTGTCTTTAACTTAGAAAAAAAAAAAAAAAAAGAACCTTTTGGGGTCATCAAGTCCTTTCTTCTGCTCACAATTTTGTTCCTAAACATATCAGGTTCTATTGCCAAACAACTTCAGTTTCCTGCTCTGACCTGTATTCTCACGTGATGGTGGTCTGCTTGAACTAAAATACTTTGAAGAGTCTAGTTATGTCAGAAAAAAAAACAGTGTTTAAAATAATCTATATGATTTGCTGTAAACAAAGTAAGATTGGCATACTTTCAGTAAACAAACAACAACAGCAGCAACAACAACAGAACAACAACTAGAAAAGCTATGTTCAAAAGAGAGGCTTTAAAACATAAAGTACACTGTTTTTCAAGGCCTTGCTATGACTTGGGAATCTTAATATCTCTGTTCTCTTCTGACAGAAGATGTGCTTGTCTGTCTGTGCTGTAGGGACATACAATTACTACCATTTTGTGAATGAGAAAGTAACACAGGAAACATCTAAGCAAATTGATGACAGTATGAAAAACAGCACAGCAGAAAATCAACCTCAGCCCAAGAACAGGATGCTAACATCTTCTGTAATGCTCACCCAGTTTGGGATGTTTGATGATGCTAGTGGGAATCTGGTCACATGGAGTTTTATGAATCCACAGTTTGCAGTTTGCACTACGTGGGTAATGACTTGGGTTACGCCAGGGTGAGTGAACTGTAATGTTGTTACTGAATACAGTTATGTTGGCAGCTGTATCTGTTTTTTTTTTTTTTTTTTTTTTTTTTTTTTTTTTTTTTAACTGAAAGAAGCAAAAGATGTGTGCTCACTGATTTTTCTCAATACAGATTAACTGGAAGGATCTTCATTTTCAGCCTCAGATTCATCTTTTATAAGCTTCAACAAAAGCATAACACTTCAGTTTACTACCACCCTCAAATCAAAGGAGGGAGATCAAAAACCTTGCCTTGAAAAGATTATGCAAATCAATAGGACCTGATCTTGTTGTATTATTGCATCCATTACAACAGCACAGTTCAGGCAGGTGTTAGTTTCAATTAACCTGGGATTCAGGTATTCACAACATCTTGTCTGCCAATTACTCACATAATTACATGGCCCAGAACTGTAGAATAGAATCAGCCATCATGCTAGGCATGTGTGATTGCTGAAGAAAAGAGGAATTCAGAGGGTGTATGAGTAAAGCACAGCTCCAATGATCATGGACAAAAGTGGTCTTTAGTGAAGAAAGCTTATTTACTAGGCTCTTGCTGATCTCTTGAATGCAGGAACTGTGCCAGCAGTGTTTGTGTGACATGCAGATGCCTCACAGCTGTCTGTTGTTTTTGTATTCTTATTCAGTCAGTAGGTAAAGTGAGAACTTATTTAGCATTTTTCAAGGAAGAAACTGAAAGGCATTCCAGGGAGCTAATGACACAGACATATATGGCAAGAAATCAAAATATGAAAATCAAGAAAACTTTAAATCCAACTTTCTCAGATCAGGATGTCAGCTAAAAAAGACAACTGCTGACATTTTGACCTGAAATATCCAGTGACTTGGTCAATATGAATACCTTTTTTGTATGGCCCCAGAACTGTACTGTCAAAATTCAATCCACCATGGGCCTCCCCATAAAGATCTTTTAAGGTCAAAGGCCAAAGGTCTTTCTGAGCCCTAAGTGCTATATATCTTTGTACTATTTCAAGCTATAATGTCATAGAAAATGTGACATTATGGACAAATGTTGTGAAAAGTAGCAGGTATTTTGACAATCTCATATTGTATAAAATTTATCATATATACTTAATGTCATTTAACTTCAATGACAACACTGTGAAGGAAGCAACAGAAAGGTGAACTGTTTCTTTCCAGTCATATAGATCCAGACTATGTTTAACCTAGCATGCTTTCTAGCAAAATAACTATTTCAAGGAAATGGCTTGTGGGGTCAGATGCTGCTCATCACTGTTGGCAAAATATGGGCCCTGATGTAAATAAGATGTAAAGTTAACAGCATTTGACAATGTTACAAGCATGCTTCTCATTCCAAAGGAGAATCTATTATATATATATATATATATTTTTTTTTTAACATAGGAAGTATTTTGATATGTATTTTTATATATATACAATAGCGTTTGGTTTTATTTTCAATATAGTAATCTTATCATCAAATGTAATGCCTGTTTGTAAATTTCTTCAACATTCTCTCACTATGTACAAATATTTAAACAAGGAATTTCCCCAAGGGCATACATATCCATGCATTTTAATTTTTATAGAAACTCTTTGTTTTTAGGGGAATGAATGGGCTATGATTAATACTATACTATGAATAGCATCTAATTTTTTTCTTCTCTTCATATATATTTGTCTTAGTGTGTATAGTTATTTACACAGCTAATTTTATTTTATTTTTAAAATCTAAATTATGTGAATTGTAAATGTTGTATTGAGGAACTTCAGTGTTTTTCCAGTAAGAGAGCTAATAGTAAACCAATTCAAACACATACCAGTTCTCTGGGAATTATAGTACCAAAAGCTCAGGGACATTTGTCCCACAATGCAGCTTTTTCTCGACGTCATATCCATACATCTTATATCAATCACAGAAATAATCTGTTTGACAGCTGTGCATTTGGGGCATTGTGATACACAAAAGTTCCAGATTAATACACAAGCTCAGAGATATTTGCTGTCATGAGAATAACAGTTTTAATGCAGTTTGAGTGTTGTCTGTATTCAGATATCAGTTTTAAGAAAAACAGTCAGGACCCAAACCTATGGATGTTTTTACTGTTGCATGCTGGTTTAAATAATGCAATCCTTTTCTCAATAATATGTAATTTTTCTTTCACAGGACTAAGGCAAGAATTAGGCACTGAAAAGAAAAGCACCCAGAATTATTGATATGCTGGTAAACAGAGATTTGCTTACCTTCTGCTCAGCTGTAATGGTGAGAAATAACAGTTTTATGAAGGTTTCTTCTCATCTTTTATTTATTACTGTCCTTAACATAATTCCTGAGGGATACCTGAAGCTTTTCAATGCTCCTGCACAGATTTTGAAGCATGGCTCCAGAGCATGCCCTTTCTTTGGGGGATGAAGAGTGAGACAAAGAAGAAATGGGATGACAGCAATGAGTCATTTGTCTCACACAACATGCATGGGTGAACTGCATCTTGGTTCTGCAAAGCCCATGAACTTAGGGATGTATAGGCAGGAAGACTGCCTGTAAAACACTGTGATCACCTTCCTGTGTTCTTCAATTTTGCAAAGCAAGGACTGGAACAGTGTCCTGTCTGGTTCTGGACATGTGTTGCGAGGGAGATATGAAACAGCCAGCAAGAGTCCAAAGTGAGTAATAAAATGATCACAGAATGATCTAAAAGATATGCTTGAGGAAAGAATTATAAACTCAGAAAAAAAAAAGGGGGGGGGGGGAGGCAAGTTTACCTGGTGTATGACAGAACCCCACTCAGAGGAAAGAAATATGACAAATGAGAAGTATGGAGATTAGGTTCAACACTAAAAACAACAACTACAGAAAACAACAAAAACAAAACAAAACAACAACAACAACAAAAAATACCACTTTTCTCATGGAAGTTCCTACGCTGAAGCACTGGAATGAAATGCATGTAGAGGCTGTGGAGTCCCTGTTAGAGGAAATCTATATAAATAGGTTAGACAAACATCTCTCAAGAATGCTGTACGTATCATCTTCTGGTATAGGGAGATGGATCTGGAGTTTTTTTTTTTTTTTAAACCATATTGTCTCTGATTTCATCTTTAGACAGGTATAAATCTACTGTAGTTTAGCAGATTGTTCCATCTGATAGCTTTTATAAGTGACACAACCTGCAGGGTTAGCTTTGGGTGAACAGTTCACATCTGTCAGCATCGCAAAAGTCATAACCATAACTGGCTCTAATTAGCTGCCTATACAGCAGTTTTAGCAGCTAGGACAACAACTAGGCTATAAAGAATGAATGATCCTTTCACCCCAGTGGGTGTTTCTTCAGGCTCAGTGAAGCTGGTAAGTCAGAGCAAGGAAGCTGACAGTGCTGCTATCCATGATGTATCTTTTTTTCCTTTGCTATACTGCAGAGGATGTGGGTCTCCAGAACTGTGCATTCAACATCTTTCACAAGCACTGCTTTCATGGACAGAATAACGTACTTGTGCACTGGTGTTCTGTACTGTAAATTGCAGGGGTTTCAGTGGAGAGGATGAAGGGAGGGAGGGGAGAGGAGAGATTTATGATAAGCAGGTACTTGGCTGCTCTTTGCCGAAGGCATGTAAATAGAGCAAAATTCTGACATCAGCACGTTTTCAAACTTAGGCTCTGTTATGAGCTCTCCTTTCAGACGCGGGTATGTTTTTAGACAGGGTAGAAGGATGACCCAAGAATTCCTCTCAGCCTCATGCATAAATATTTGCATCATAGGCTTCAAGAGTAGAGAAAAAGCAGTCTTGCTTTGCCTTCTCCTCCCCCAACTGCATGTCTGTCTTTCTCAGTTTTCTAGTATCCCAATGGCAAAAATGCACTTTCAGCTGTGATGAGTGTTTCCGATTTGTAATCCAGGCCAGTCTGTGTCTTTGCAAACTGCCAAAATTGTGAAGGATGCTGGTCTTAGCCAGATGCTCATATCTGGGGTCACAAAAAGGCTGATCCTTTGAATTCCGTCTGCACTGAAGCCAAAAGGCATATGTGCTGTACCTGCCTGAGGGTCACTTGAGACTGGGAGGCTGATATATTTCTGTCAGTCTTTTCAACCAACTTCTTTGTTTCTCTCACACTATAACTGTATAAATTCACATTGCTTTCTTTGTTATATCTGTTTCATTTAAAATATACAGGGAGCCTTGTACAGAAAGTGAGTCATTCTGGAGCTTTGTCTCTGATACCTCCCAGTAAGAAAAAAAACAAACACCAACAACAAATACATGACAGAACATTAAGGAGAGCTGTTGAGAGGACATTGTTTAGAGGACACATCAGAATAACCCAATAGGTTGGGATGCAAACCCTGACAAAAGTAAATAGTGACTGCTTCTGACTGCTTAAAGGCAAAGCAAAGTGAACCCACAAGTTATCATAAATATGGAAATGGAAACAGTGTAAGAGTGTGATTTATCTAAAATCACAGTGCATGTAATTTGGTGAAATTAGGGGGAAAAATGAATGATCCCCGAATTTCCACATTCATATCCATCCCTTAAAAATCAGTAAGGTAACTAAAGCGGCATGTAAGCCCTGTGGCAACTGTCAGATAAATTACACAACAGTGAAGAAATCTCCTGAAAGTAATGCAATATCCAGCTAACCGTTTTTCCTCTTTCAGAAAAAGACCTTGAGCTGCTACAGTTGATTCTACTACAGAAATGTTACAAAATTTCTCACTGAGAAGGCAGATCTGTGTGTTTGTGCATGAATAAGCCTTTTATTTTCTAGACAGTGTGCAAATGGAGGCATAGCAAAAATTATTAAAGGGCACTAACAAGGGAATACCAGTCTTTAGGCTAATTTTTTGGGTAACTATTTCTATTTATTTTTTCATTAAACAAAGTCTGCAGTTGCACAGATTGTTGTTATGAAGTCCCTAAAGCCCTATAAAGCATGGTAATGTGAGTAAGTTTTCAGAATTTAGTAAGTCTAGCTCTGGGATTTTACTATTACCTAATGTTTCCATTCTATGGCACTGTGAAAACACTATAAATGGCACCTTTCATGAGCAAGCTCTTCTGAGACCAGTAGGCTGCTTCTGCAGCATGCTGGTGGATCTTAAAACATGCACAGACAGACACACAGACACACGCATATGCACACAGACACACACTTTGACTGCTCCATTATGAAAGCTTTCATAAGAAAGCAGAATTGTCCCACTCATAGCCATTATATCTGATGACATTCTTAATACTGGCTATTGTTTGCAGAAAGAAGCTATTGTCTAAGATTGCATATCTGCTGACCAAAGCACATGTAATAAGCATAGCTTTGGACAAACTGAGCCTAGCCCCAGGGAACAGCTTAGCGGTGAGTTTGTTTGAATGTCCTGATTCAGTGGTGACCTCCAAAGAGGAAATGCCCACCATTATGCAAGGATTGCTGTTTATCTAAATTTTGAAAAAACATCATCTGTTCCTTTGTGTCCCTAAAGGAGATGGGTCCTATTTAAACCAAGACATTGTGTTAATGAAAAAGTCTCTGAGTAGCAAAATAGAGAAAACAATATTTCTGTGATAGAATAACCTAAGTCATATAGACTATCCTTCTAGTAAGTACTCAATAGAGGTGGTTTTAAATACAAAACTTCTCAAGAGAGTACAAAAAGACAACTTCAAAAGAGAAAGAAAACATCCTTACAATCACATATGTTATCTGCAGCTAGACAATTTTGCTTGACAGTGATTATGAAAAATCATGTGACGCTAAACATGAGAATGCTAGAAAACATGAAAAGATGAATTGAAAAAGTCATGAGCATTTTCTGTTTTTCTTGATTTACTGAACACTTAAGTATATTCAATGGACATTATTCAGCTTGCAGTTACAGAACTGTAAGTTCAGAGTAGAGCAAAATGATATATTGCCTTGAAATAAATTATTAATGAATTATTATTTCTTTTATTGTTTCTGAATTATTTGTGAAGTAATTCTAGTTTCTTTGAAAAGAGCATACTATTTATGACTATTAGTGACTTGTTTATTTCTTGCTTGTTTGTTTTCATATTTGGTCTTCAGGGTGTGCTTAGTTTCATAGAGCCATAGATTATGAACTCACAAGGGATCATTGTAATCACCTATATATTTTTAGTTTGAACTTGAGTATGAAATGTTTTGGAAAACATTTGGTCTCGATTGAAAGCATTTGTTAGTTGTTTCACTGGCTAATTGCACTCACTGTTAAAAACTTGTTCTTCATTTCTAGTCTTCAACTTTTTAGTCCCGTCTTTCAGCCACTATGTTTTGTTACATATTAGACCAAAGAGATCACAATCACAGTTTTATTTTGTGTGTTTATAAACTTTGATTGCCAGTAGCCTTCCCTCTCACAGACTGAATTTTTGAAACCTTTTGGTATAAGAAATGCTTTTTCAGTGTTTATTCTCTGAATCTCTTCAGTCCTTCGAACCTTTTCAGACAGTGACACAATAACTAAACAAAGTATTACAGGGGAAAATGTTGAGATAACACAAACTTTGAGCACCTATTCAAGGTGTTTTCTACATGGGAAGATTGTATTAGCCCTCCTGGAAACACTGATGCAAGAACTTCTGTCAGCATAACCAATCACACCTGACCACTTGAAAATAAAATTTGCATGCAGTTTCCTAAGCTGTGTGTCACTGACCTGAACTTGTCTTGATTTATTGCTATCATGGTCATCACCTACAAACTTTAACTGTGTTTGTTTTCTTTCAGATTTCTGAGACAACAGTAAGTAAAATACAGTCAAGACCACTTTCATAGAAATGGTCTCATTTTATAACAATATTTTGAAATGCCTTTTATTCCATTGCTATATGCCCTGTTAAATTTTTATGTGTCATGTTAATTTAGCATCATCTAGTTTAATGTAATGTGACTTAGAACTGAATGTCTAAAGGGAAAGACAGGGTTAATATAATTTCCTTCATCAGTCAACTCATAATCCCATAAAAATGTATTGCTGGTTTGACACGATTTATTTTCTATATAGTTTCCTAAATTGGCATCAATTATATTTCCTTCGTTTAGCTCTTTGCTGAGTCCTGTGTCAGCCAGGATTCAATTCTTATTTTGCCTGAGTTCTATGTCAAACTGACAGCTTATCATTACAGGAGTCTTCTTGTTATATTTTTCAAATGTTTGCATAACACTATATTTTTCACATCTGGAATTTCCAAGTTCTAAATGGAAAAACATAATAATAATAATAATAATAATAATAATAATAATAATAATAATAATAATAATAATAATAATAATAATAATAATAATAATAATAATAATAATAATAATAATAATAAAGTAACCAAGCTCACTTCATTTGAAACTCTTGGGCATATTATTAGAATGTTTTTCTAATAAAAACAGGGGAGGATTAAAATTCATATTTGTTGAGTAGCAATTTCTTAAATTATTGTGGAAGTGTTTTATTATAATCCATGAGAAATCTGCATGTCTAGATTTTATCCAAAAACAGATGGAGGTATTTGTGGAAAATATTCATCTTTATTTAGGTATTTTGACTGCTGCCACCAAACTACTTGAAGCTGCAACAGGGTGGTTCAGGCGCAATATCAGGAAAAGGTTCTTCACCGAGATGGTGGTCAGGCACTGGAACAAGCTTCCCAGGGCATAGCACTGAGCCTGCTAGAGTTGAAGAAGCATTTGGATAGTGCTCTCATTTTCATGGCCTGATTTTTTGGGTGGTCTCTTGGGCACCCAGGAGTTGGACTTCATGATCCTTGTGGGTCTCTTCCAACTCAGGATATTCTATGATTCTATGATTTTCATCTAAGTAGGAGAAAATCACAGGCTTTTGTTTATTCTTACTGTATGACCCCCCAGAATGTACATTTTCTTAAAAACACATAATTTTTGTAACTCATCCTGATACACCTTTCTTTCTCTTTGTGTCTTTTTGCTTGCAAACATTGTAGTAGAACAGGAAATGATACAAAAAAAATATAAGAAAAATTATCCATGTTATGGAACCTTTCAAAAGGAGAAATGACTCAGAAGACAAGTTCAGCCTTGTTCAGATGAATGAGAAGGGATATGATGCAGGTCTACAAAATCATGTAGGAGCTGGAGAAGGTTAATGAGGAACAATTATTCTGTATCTCTTTGACCATTAAAAAAAGGCAGTATGAAATAAAACTAAGAATTGGAAATTGGAAATTTAAAACAGAGAGATGTTTCTTCACACAGTGTATAATTGAGCTGGTTTGTTGTTAGGTGCTTGCAATGATAGAATTTTATACAGATTAAAAAAGCTATAAATTCACATGAAAGAAAAATCCTTTTGGAGATTTTAAATACAAAGACTCATTCCAGCTCAGGAAGTCTTTGAGCCAGAAAGTATTGAAAACTGGAAGTGTGTTCTATGGATGCATCACCATAGGTATGCTCTGCCCTGATACTCTTCTCTAGGAGCATCTGCTGGTCACCATTGTATTAAATTAGCTACCAGCCTTTTGTCTTGACCTGAGAGGGGAGAGTTCTTCCTATTTGATGCATTACAACTGAACACTTTGCACCAATGTTAATGTACAGCTGCTCAGCTCAGCTGTGTCATATGACACTGCTTATGTTCCTTGAGTAGCTGAATATTATCTTGTAAACAAAACAAAACCAACACAAAAGTGAATAAGTGCATGACGACCAAAAACCAGTTAATCCACATGCACAAATACCTTTCTTAGTATGTGAACACGGGGGTTGTTTGGAACAGCTATCTCTGAAAAGATAGTGTGACCAAGAAGCTTAACTGCAAAATATATATATGATCAAAGATGAGCTAAACAGCTGCCATCAACTGAAGACAGACTCACAAACACCACCATTGTGCTCTTCTTCTGGCTTCAAGCCACAATAACTGCACTGAAATTGATCTGGTTAATTCAGAGCTACGCCACTGCAACATTAAGTTTCAGTCCAATGCAAAATATAGATAGGATGTTTCCTTCATCTTTATATACTGAGATTCTTAATGATCCTCTGTTGTATTATTACTACAGTATGTGTGTGAGCAGCTGAAACAGCATGGGCACGTACTGTGATACCTTGGTGAAACCGGAGAGTAAGGTGTCAGACAGTGAGAGCATGTTGTGGGACTCCACTCTTTGATAGATGGGTTAAAAAGTTATGCTACATGCACAGATTCAGTGATTTTTACCTGCTACCAGACTTCCCTGTACTGCAGTCTGGCTGAGGCATATCACAAGAGGTTAGGTTCCCTGGGGTATAATGAAGGTCATGCGAGGGAACCTATTTCTCTCCATCACCTGAGAGAAAGCCTCAGGTGATTAGGTTAGATACAGATATCAAATTTCTAGATGGCAGTTTATCTCATTTTCAATCCCTAGAGGACTGTTCATCTCATCTTGAAATATGTACCTAAGAAAGGTCAGATGAATTGTCAAGCGAAATGGCTATTTCTCTCTACTGACCATAGAGGCAGTTTAAGGTCAGTAGCTTAGACTCAGACATCCTACTTTTGTATGGTCAAAGATAGGGATAAAGAATACCACACTTTACTATCATGTTCGGTAGATTAAATGACATGACAGATATTCCCTTACTCAGTAATAAACGTAGTGTTGCATGTTTCGCAAGTTGGCAAGAACTGCAAAGTCTTCATTTCTAATTAGATTTCACTCAAGATAATGTCAGTGAGCAATTAAACTATTTTCAGGAAATTCTATATTGCCCTAGGATCTTTATGACCTGACATGAGTGTAGAGGCTTCCAGAGCTGGGACAAAGGAAACTATAAATACCAGATGTGTCTGTGTGTGTGTCACAGTGAGTCACTTCCAAAGGCAGGATAGATTTCTAAGCTGTTTGCAGTGTGTATAAAAATTAGATTTCCTTTGAATTTATGAGTTATCATGATGCAAAACACACAACTGGGCTGTTTTCTTAACAGAATAAGATACCAAAAGTATTTAATGGAGTTAGTCAACAGTCTTTGAGGTGAAATGCTATTCTGTAAAAATTACAATGTTTCCAGTGAATGTGTCAATATGTACTTTCAATGGAATCACTTCAAAATTCTGCCATATTAGTTTATAGACTAGCATGTAGGAATTCATGTTTTCTTTTAAACCATGCATAATCCTTACATTAGGATGTTGCATTTTGGGTTTAAGAAAGATTATTTTATCATTTAAAATCATGTAATATGCTACATTTTATTGCATTTTAGTTTGTTTTACACTTTTAAAATGTAAAATTATACTTCAATATTTAAATAATTTCAAAAGCACTTCAATGTTATCAGAACAAGTTTCCAGTAAAGTTCCTTTGCTGTTGTTAAACCTAAATATTTTAGTATTTTTCACTTCAGACAAGTATTTTCAGATCTTGATTCTCTACCACGTGCTGCTGTTCAGCAGGAAACTTACTTTGCCTGCAAGTCTGTCTTGTTGGCTATTTAGAGTCTCACTGACAAACTGAATTGTCAATGGAATGTATTCATTCGTTTATATCAACAGTATTGTCCCTGTCTGCTTTGTTTTCCTCTGAGTTCTTATTTTTTCATCAGCAGCTTGGAAGTGAATCAGTGTCTGCTTATTTTCTAAGGGAACTGCAAAGGGAAGGGCTGCTAATTGTCTCATAAAAATATTTGTCAGGAAAACATGTTTATTTTAAAATGTACTTTTATCCAGGAATGATCTCATGCCTTAAAATTTTCATCTTTGAGGCATGTTTAAAATCTCACAATGTCCAGAATGTTGTTATACAGCCAGGAGGTCTATAAAACCTAAAGATGGATTCAGGGTTTGTCCATGCTGACTCTTCCTCATTTGCCCATGTCTTCTCACTTCCCGGATGTCAAACAGTAATAAGTAAAAAAGACTTCACTAGTGGTTGAGAGCTATCTCAACATTGAACCATAATATTTAATTACAGTATTAGGAAGCCTGTAAAGTTATAAAAGTATATAGAAAACCCACTGGAACAGGCAGATAAATATCTGAAGACTGCTGTTGGGTTCTGATAGCTTCTGATAGCATCTTTTTTTCACTGAATAAAAAAATATTTGCTTAAAATTTTGAAATATTTTATTTTTTAGAATTTATTTTAAGGAGCAAGGATTCAAAGAGTTGCATATTAAAGAAGAATGAGAGCTTTTAATTTCAAGAAAAGGGGTCTGTTTTCATTGATGCTTGTCCGTTTAAAAGATGACTCTTTTGGAACAGATGAAGATATAGTAGTATAAAAGTTGCAATGAGTTAGAAAAAGGTACATTTGACCTACGGCTGTATGATAAAATTTTAATTGACCCAATCTATCAAGACACTGGGTGACACTGAACCAGAAGTTTCACAGCACAAGATAGCCAATAGATAGCAAAGATAGCAAACTTAGCCAAAACTATACTATTATGTGTTTGCAAATCATTATTCAATAAAAGTGGGGGGCTAATGGAAATTTTAAAAATATGTCTGTATTTCCTCAGTATAGAGACTTCTCAGCAATGTATGGTGTTGCTTTTAGGGTATTTCTTGCAACAGAACCCTATATTTGTTTCTTCATTTGTGAATAAAGAGCAATTAGATGGTAGAGAATGATACCCACTATAACAGCCATTAAGCAGTGGGTAGTAACATCTCCTTTTGTTATACACACAAACAAAAATAGTAATGGTTGTTTGGGAAAGGTCCCTCAAGTTTGATGTGTCTTGTATCACATGTACTGGATCAATGGACACTAGAGTTTATTTGTGTCTTTTAAGTTTATTTGTGTCTTTTAATAAGGTTAGGAAGTATACTGAGATGACTGATTTCATCTGTATGATTTGAAAGATAAGTAAAATTAAATCTGTATACCTGGTTTGTTTCCTATTCTGCTTAAATAATACTTTAAGAAGTTAAGAAACTTTCTAAACCAACACAGATACTGAACTGAAGGTGGCTCCAGGGTGGACAGTAGTTCAGGGAGATGCAAAAGAATGTTTTACAAATGAAAAACAAAAGAATAATTTTGTTGTTCATCTCCATAAAAACCTTTTGAAAATTTGAGACAGACAGACAGAGGAAAAAAAATAAGGAAAAAAATGTAAAAATGTTTTGGAAAGGAAAAAAATTACTTGACACAGAGAGAATATTGACATATTCTTCCATTGTATTCTAAACATCTCTGTGGTTTGTGTAGGTAGCCTTGCTTTAAGCTAGCATTTGAGATTGATAACAGTGCATTCACAACACTATCAAATGTGTACCATGAATTCACGGCACCATTAGGATCCTTAAATCTCTTGCAGGTTTTTGGATTAGCAGAGTGAGCTCTGTGCTGCTGCTAGACACTTGGACAGTTGTCCCTCCCTAACTAGTTTAAAGCTTTGAGTAATTACATTAACAAGATTTTGTGTATCTCAAACTTTTTAGTGTACCAATGAGAGGCAACTTGATTGCACCGCATAAATTCTTCCTTCAGAGAAAAATAGGGGTACTGAGAGTACAAAAGATATGGGTGGGAGTCAAACACAGGGAAAAAATTGAATACTTGGCTGATAGACTTTCAAAAAAAAAAAACACTACTTGAAGGTGTGTTCAAATAAAAACTTGATGTCCTTCTGGAGTTTATGCTGCAATCAAACACACTGTACCTGGGCTTAGTATGAAAGTGATTGAATACAAGTGATTGGTACCTAGATTTGAGTTAAGGTACTTTAGATGTACAGGTTGTGAGATAATATCATCTAAGGGCATAGCAGTGGTCCAAACCTGATTTTTTGATCCTCTGGAAAGAGCTTTTCAGATACATTATTTGCAGTTTATTTCATTACATAGTGTTAATTTATATGTAGTAGTTGCAATGGGGTGAAAATGCACAAAATTTATTGTTTATGTATGTGGTCCAGCAAGATCTGGCCAGGGAATGGAGATTTTTCCTACTGGAAATTATAAGTTCAAAACTGAACCTTGGTTTCACCTCCCTTCCCTCCCCCCCTCCCCCCAATAAATTATTTAGGGCAAAGACAGCTAAAAACCGAAAGGCATTTGACTGAAAATATGTCGGGAATGCAGTGGAATAGCTTTGTGTGGTGTAACATCATATGTTTATGCCAACTAGAACACTCAAGAAAATGTTCAGCAGTGCTGGTGCAAGGCCATCATTGCTGAGTCCTATCAAAATTTACCTCTGTGATCAAAAGAATGATATGGTAGAATGGATGCAAGCCAGTGCTGCATTATATGTTTTAAACCAACGTAAGGTTACCTGTGAAGTCAGCACCATTTACTTGAACAAATTTAATTGAACTGTGGTCTTTTCTTTTTAATGTGAGGGCACTGGGCCTGTTCAGCCTGGAGAAGAGGAGGCTGAGGGAGGACCTCATCGCTGTCTACAACTTCCTCATGAGGGGAAGTGGAGGAGGCAGGTGACCTATTCTCTGTAAGCACCAATGATAGGACCCACAGGAATGGTGTTAAGCTGAGGCAGGGGAAGTTTAGGCCAGACATCAAGAAAAGGTTCTTCACCAACAGAGTGGTTGCACACTGGAACAGGCTCGTCAGGGATGTAGTCACTGCACCAAGCCTGTCTGAATTTAAAAAAAGATTGGACTGTGCACTTAGTCACGTGGTCTAAACTTTTGGGTAGAGCTTTGCGGTGCCAGGAGTTGGACTTGATGATCCTTATGGGTCCCTTCCAACTAGGGATATTCTATGATTCTATGATTCTATAATGTGGAAACATCCTTAAAAAGATTAACTGAGGTTAAAAATTGAAATTAGGATGCTTCTTGACCAAATATCAGTAGTCATCACACTAGTCACAGTATTTGAAGTCACTAGTGTTTACTTAAAAAAAAAAAAAAAAAAAAAGCTGTGGTTTGTAATATCTTCTCCCAGTTTCCTCATAAATACAATTAAGACAAACTGAGTGAATTATGAGAAATATAACTGAGGGCATACTCTGTGAGTAATGAACACATCACTCACAGAGTATGTGAGTATTACTCACATTACAGAGTATGTGAGTAATACAGAGTATGTGAGTCCTGAGGAATGGACAACATGAACTTTCACCTTAAATCAGATTAGAGGCAACAATTTAACATGAGGTCAAATGCATGGAAACCCATTCCCAGACTTTTTTGGCTTGTACAGGGTTAAAGATCTGAGAGCAGAAGGCTTTGTTGTATCTACTACATTCAGGCAGATTTCTCTAGGAGGTGCACTGCCTTAAATACAACCCTGCCATGTCTTGCAGAGTTGGTAGCATTCCCTGAGAACAATTCTACTGGAAGAATAAACTGGAGGAAACAATGTTGGTGGAACTTTTTTTCTTGGAGATGTTACTGAATCAAGGTCCATGAGATGTTAGCTGGCAGACAGCACAGGATTTTTCCCAACGGAGATGTAAAATGATACTGGGGTCATTAAATAGCTGGTAGTATTTTTTTTTTCTTTTTCATGAGATTAAAAAGCTTAACTACAACATCCTAGCCAGATTCTGACTCAGCTCATTACATCATAAACTCATAAAGTTCATTCTGTAGAAAGTATTATATCCTTCCTCTCCTCAGATGTTTGTTAAGTGTCACTGTGCCATGCAGCTGCTGTATTCGATTAAATAGATGGTTTAAGTGATACTTATAAAATATGTGGTATTCAATAACATGGCTACTTTGTGGTTCTGGATTAACCCTAAAGGATTTTCCTTCTATATTATATCTGATTATCTGATCCTTCATGGTTATATTTCTCTCTCTTATCCCTCTTCCAGGTTTCAGCTGTTTTTCCAGTTTTACTCACCCATCCTGCCTTCATTCCCTCTCTCATTTCCATTTTTCAGTGCTTCATCTTACTACGCGATGCTTAGTGCTCTAGCCCCCAGAAACAAGTTGTTTCCAGGGGAATAAAACAAAAAGAAAAATGAAGAAACAAACAAAACCAAACCAAAAAATCCACATCTATTTTTCTATCTCTCACGTGTGTATTAAAAGAATGTTTTTCACTTTCATGGTTTCAGGGAAAAATTGATAACATGGTCCCAGTGCGTGTTCCCCATAAGCTCAAAATCCAGAAGTTTGAAGATCCTGATTTCTAATCTTGGGTTGTGACTTCAGCAGGTATGACTTACTATTTTTCAATTACATTTGTTTTTCTAACATTGCTTAACAGATTTTTTTGGAGCATGTGAATACATTCTTCCAGTGACTTCTGTTTCCTCATAGAAAACATTTCCTCATTTCCTTTGTAGAAAATTACAGTTTGTTATCTAGCTGCTTATGAAGAGATGCCCGTTCCTTTTCTTACACTTGCACATCCAGACACCTGACATCTTCCTGATAAAGGGCTAGACAGAGACCTTCTAAGAAGCACTGAAAGAAACTTTCATTACCACACCAGTGTTTTCACAAGTCTCCTGTGCAGTCTGGAGCCAAGTTGTCCATACCATCTTGAATTTTGTTACAGGGTCTCAACCTGGCACACTGTTTGACTGATTTTCACTTAAACTGATGAAGCAGTCAGGCTGGAACTCAATTTGAGATTGATACCTCTCATTCAGGGGCTTATACATAGCTGATGAGGACCCACCAGTATAACTTATGGTATCTTATATGCATTCCCAGTGCTGCCACAAGGATATAGCTATTGACCCCGTGTTGCATCTGCCACAACAGTGGGACTCTTGGATCCGTGATGTGTTTCAATGGCATTGCATGGCCATGTGTATCATGGCTGAACGTATCTCCAGGTAACTACACAGGTTAGCTTCTACACAAAGAAACTTCATGAAGTCTAATACCTTGATTTTTTGGCCAAAATCTAAGATGGGCCCACAGCAAGACAAATTCAAGTGATCATAATATCACTAAGTCATCAGAATCCATCAGGATTTTTTCTTGAAGTGTGAACCAGAAGATATGAATTCCAGTTATGATTTTGTTATAGATCCCTGTGTCCCAGGATGAAACCTCTCTCCTTGAAAGCAGAAGCTTGCCAGGGAATCTGCTGTTTCATTTTCTGTTTTTACACAGCATATAGAATTGTGTAGTTCATACTATAAGTAGGAAACCAGACAGTATAAAAAATTATACACAGTTTATCACAAGTATCATAAGTCTAAGTTTGTTTATAAGCAATAGCCAAGTAAATGTGTTTCTTACAATAGCTTTATAAAGTATTGAGAAATTGAGATAAAAATTACCTTAAAATTAATTTTAATGTAAGTTCCTGTTAAAGTGCTGAGGTAAGATACAATCCTTATAAGATGTTTTATAATGCACTTTTTGTGGAAATGAACCTTTTTTTTCTGGTTCCTCATCAGAAGTATGTAATTACTAGCATAATATATATTGCACATGCAAACTATTCATAGTAAAATGAAAGCAACCATGTGTAAATAATCTAGTTAAATAGAGGTGAGTTTCTTTTTATTTTAATTCTTTTTGAATTGTAATAATAAATGCCAATCATTCCAATCTCCATATGTGCCACCTAAAAATCTGAATTTACTAGTGTTTAAAGAATTTTTTTTGCAATATTTGTAATGTTGGCCAAAGTAATTTACAAGAAGCAGGACTAGAAACAGATTTCTTTCTGCTGCAATCCTTGCAGCTGCTTTAAGGGCACCTTGCTCTTCGCATTAGCTGACTACCTTGATTTTCCTTTCAATAGTTTCTGAAACACTTCTATATGCATATAGGCTCACAAAATATTCAGTGTGCTAATACCATCAGCCATTTGGCACCTCTGGGCAGGTAAATGGGAACTATTTCTTCCTTTTTTCCATCCTCCTCAATGAGCTGCATGTTGCGTCTGGTGCCAATGTGAATGCATGGGGTTAGGGGCTGCTCATTTGTGGCATGGCCTTCTTTGTGGTGTTGGCCCATGTCCAATAGCATACTTGAATAATTTCCAAGCATAGTTTGGGGCAATAATACCGTGCGTGTATGGAGTGTAATTACTCTTCTTCCTCCTTGAAGCACTATGATGAATTTTTCTCTGGATATCAGGTATTTTTGTTAACAGAACTTCTATATATTTTTCAGCTACAAGCTGGTACTTTCTTGTTCCCACACAGACATTAAAAAAATTGGGAGAAACGTAACAAATGAGAAAGAGTGGTGAAACGTGCTGCTTTAACAAGCTGGAAGTGAAAACATAATGTAGTACACAACTCATTAGTTAATTTTATTGCAACTTTATGCCAATTTTTATTAGATGTTTTTATTGGATTAGGAATTACTTTTGGAGATTATGTTAAAATATGATGGTGTTTGCCTATTCTCACAGCAGATGTAAAATTTAAACGGTCTTATTTTAATATGTATTTCTTCTATAACATAGATTTTGTCATTTGGCAAACTCTTTAGAGTCAAACATTTGGCATAAAATCAAGTCTAACTCCTTGCAGTCAAAGATTAATGATCTGTCCATAAATTTTATTTATTGTATGGTTAAATTCCTTAGTATCAAATGCTTCCACTTACTAATGTGACTTTAGCAGTTTGTAAATGACATTAACAAATAACAGTCATTTTATGGTGGTCCTATGGCACAACTAACTCCTGTGATGCTACCTCATCTTCCTTCTTGCAATTAAAATAAATATTTTACTCCAAACAGTTACTCTGTCAGAGAAGTGTCAAAAAGAAAAGGCTAATAGGAATATCTGCTACATACCCTTTCATATCCTCTGAAAGAATCTCATCACATGTATGGATTTAGTGAACATGCACTGTCAGTTGATGCAAGAAGAATTAGCAGTCATGTAAGTGTTTTCATTGATTTAGACAGGCATCAAGAGAATACTCTGTACCACTACTGTTTTCTTTTTTTTCTTTCAGCCACAGAGAGCCTCTGTTCTCAGATGAGGCCTGTGTGTCAATTCATAAAACGGGAAGCCATCTCTGGTATCACTGTGCAATGTTCAGTTTTAATAAACATTTAATTGATCCAAATGCTTACTTCATTGTTGAAATGTGCCATGTTGTATCACATAGGATACTTGATATCTGATACTTGAAATCTTTAGTTATGCAAGGAATACGGCAATAAATAAGGATAAATTAAATGTAATGGTTAAAGTGAGATTTTAACAAAGCCCATTTCTGCTATACAAATAAAAGTTATGTTGATTTCAACTGATTTCTTTTCTAAAGGAAAAATTGGATTCTTGGGCTCCTTATATAACTTGACCAGTCAAAACCACCATATTGTAGCTGAAACACAGCAGAGTTTAATTGTATTCAATTTAAAGCCTATTCTTAAATGCAATTGATGAAAATAATCTTTGTTTCCAGTTTTTAGAAGCAAATCAAATCAAATCAAATCAAATATCATAAAATCAAATCAAATCAGATCAAATCAAATAGAACAGTTTAGCTGGAAGAGACCTTCAAAGATCATCAAGTTCAAACTGCCTGACCTCTTCAGGGCTAACCAAGAGTTAAAGCATGTTACTGAGGGCATTATCCAAATGCTTCTTGAACAGTGGTAGGCATAGGGCATCAACCACCCCACTACGAAGCTTGTTCTAGTGCTTGACCACCTTTACAGTAAAGAAATTTTTCCTAACATTCAGCCTGAACCTCCCTAGCACAGCTTTGTGTCATTCCTATGCTTCCTTTCATTGGTTACTGGCATATGCCTCCCAACTTCTCCTCCTTAGGAAGCTGCAGAAAGCAATGAGGTCACCTCTTTGCTTCCTGTTCTCCAGAGTAGACAACTCAAGTGTCCTCAGCCTCTCCTCACAGGACATGCCTTCCAGCCCTCTTACCAGCTTTGTTGCCCTCCTCTGGATGCTTTTAAGGACCTTAACATGCCTTTTATATTGTGGAGCCCAGAATTACACACAGTAGTCATGGCAAGGCCACACCACCACTAAATATACATGTAGTGCAATAATCACCTATTTTGCCCAGCTGGCTATGCTGCTTTTAATGAACCCCTACATGGAGTTTGCTCTCTTGGCTGCCAGGGCACACTGCTGGCTCATGTTGGGCCTACTGCCAACCAACACCCTCAGATGTCTTTCTGCAGAGGTGAAAGGAACCATCATACCACCACAAATTCTTCTATACGTTTCTAAATAGTTTTGAACCACCTATGATGACTCACAAAAACAATTCATACTCCGTTCTGCTTAGTTGATGACACTCTGCACCCATGAGGATCATGTCCTGTGTGTGGGTTGGAAGTTAGAATGTTTTTTTATAGCACTGCAGGTGTGCACAACTACACAGTCATTGGCAGGGTAAGGTAAATGTCTGTGGTTTTTGATAGAATCTCTTTGCAAAACATGAATGGCAGTGTAATCCCATTATGTTGACAAAGCAGTTCTTTTGATGCCTGTATTAACACTATTTCACATTAAAAATAATTTAATGCAACCTTTAAATTACTTATTTCTTCTTTAACTTCTTATACTTCATATGTCTGCTTTAATATTTTAGAATTTTATGTCTTGTTTATACAGTATTTACTTTCTAACTGTCCAGTGTGCTACATACATTTAGTTTCACAGTTTTTAACCTGCAGTTAAAGTACTCTGTTCTAATGCATTTAAAAATGATCTTTTATTTATTTATTTATTTATTTATTTATTTATTTAAGCATTGGTTCTACAGGTTAACATATGGCTACAGCTGTTGTTGAATTCTATTAATTTTTCTATTTTTTTTTTTTTTTAATATTTTTTTGTTAACTTTTTACTTCTCATTCATGAAACTACATTGTATCTGTAGAAGACAATCTCACTCTCCAGATATTTATATAGAACTTATTTGCTTGTTTGTTTTTATAACTCTCTGTTCAAAGAAGCAAATGCCAATGCCTGGAAGGTTTCCAAATCATATAGCTCTATCAAAGGAGAAAGAAACATGGAGGTGCTTGGCAGGTGGAGATTCCTTGAATGAATGCAAGTGGACTGCATTCATTAACAGAACTATAATGATATATAGAATTCTGCATGCCTGCAGACAGATTGCATTTTTGGCTTCATGGGAGGATTATTTCTGCTTTGCTTATGGGCTTGAGATATGAATACACAAATGGAAATGCCCTGAGACAGAAAACTTGAAAGTAAACCTGAAAGTTAGAGCATTGGGGCATTTGTGCAACAACAAACAGCTTTCTCAGAAATAATTTGGTTTGTGCAGGGAAGAAATTACTCTGTTTTGGAACTAGAGAGATAAGGGATTAAAGGGTTGGATGGTCAAAAATCTGTTGGCATGTAGGGACGTGTACAATTTTTCCAAACTAGAATTTTTCCAATTTTTGCAATCTAGGGACATGTAGAATTTTTCCAGAATAATCTGTTTGTAACTCCATTGCCTTAGAAATAAGGAAACTTACTTGGATAACATCTACAAGCTAGTAAAATCCAATTCTTCAAATTTAACTGTAGAACTCCCATTGGAGTCCATGATACCAATATTTTAACTTAAGGATATCCCAGGACAAAAGTAACTATTAAAGCATGTCTTCTTAATGTATTTCATTTCAGATTTCATTGGACCTCATACAAACATGACTGATGGAATAGCTTTAATTAGCTGCCAGAAATACATTTCCAACATGTTTTCAGGAAAATGTGCTTTCAATCAAGCGTATATTTGTTTATTTTTTTTTTACATTTTTTGTTGCATATGATATTTGTGCAATGGTTTTTATCTATCAATATCTAAATGGGATTTTATTATTTTTAAGCTACTTCACTGAAGTAATGTTCTGAAGCTTTTAAATAACATAAAATATATAAATGGAAGAAATCCTAGAATTCCTGCAATCAACAGAAATTCTATTACTGATTTCAATAGGGGCACTTTTCTTGAAGCATTATGCATTCTTTCAAACAAATGCTGAAAGGCTATTCCTACAACTTTCTACTCTTTTGTATTAGCATTTGTATCAAGAGTATCTGAAAGATCATTAGCAGAAACAGCTCTGATTTCAATATATATTTCCTGTGAGTGTATGTAGTGTAATTTGTGTGCTAAATTTGAAATATTAAGTGCACAGTGTACATAGGATTTTCAGAAGCACTTCAAACTACTTATAAGACTTTCCTTTGAAATTACATGGATTTTTACTTTAACGTAATTTGGATCAGGGTTAAAAACAAGGCTGAGTGCTTTTGAAGATTCCAAACTATGACTAAGTTGGCATAGGATACAGCTCCATTCCCTTTGATGTTGATAAAAAAATCTTTTATTTACTTCAGTGGAATTTGAACACGGGGTTGAACAGTGGTTACGTCACAAAATTTATAGCGGCTCAAAATTTTAGAAATATTGGAAGCTGAAGTTTTAATGATTTGTAAGATCTAAACAAAGGACAAAACATTGTTCTATATTCAGAGAACATTTTAAAAGCAATTTTTTGTATACTTCACTGGAATTCGTTACATCATATAATACTGTTGGATATGAACAAGGTTATTAGAATCTGCTTCAAAGAGAGAAAAGAAAACAAAATTTATCTTGTAAAGTGCATAGAAGTACTGACTATACCAGCCAACTGACAGTTTCTACCTGTTACAAATATATAGTATTACACAGAGAAATGAATGACACAAGTATGAGATTAACATTTGCAAAGTTCTTTTTTTTTTTTTTTCTTAACCCAGAAATGGTGAGCTAAATAAATATTTAAAATATATAATGATTGCTGACTACTTTGCTCTTCTTAGTACAGCTGAGAAAAGTTGCATGTACAACTGCAGCAGTTACAGATTATGGCTTGTAAAAATATTATGGAAGGAACACAGTCATTTAACCACTTTTACTGCTTGTTGTTACATTATGTAAGTTTCGAAGAGGCAAGTTTCATGTATGTAAAAATTCATATAAAATTTCCATTAAACATGTTAAACTTATGAAAACATTGTCCAGTTCAAGATAATTATGTTTTTCTTTATATATGAAGTCCATTTTAGCTGCTTAGGAATTATTTAATTCAGTAAGTATACTCTCTTTTTGTGCTTGTGTATGAAATATAGCATTGTCTCTAATGCTCTACTAATGATGCTTTGTTTGCAAAATACTATAGGCTTAACTGACCTTTATTTAGACGACTTGAATCCTTTCCTGCAATTTTCACACCTTCTGTGAAAAAAAGCAGGCTAATACCTGCTTTGAGCTAGATTGAAGATTAGCCAATAAATGCCTTAAAAAGAAATATATACATATATTTTAATTCTTACCAACTTTTGTACATAGTCATTCAAATGATTCTGATGAAATAGAGCAAGATTATATTTACGTTGTAAAAGGGGAATTGATAATCATAGGATTATAGAACATCCTGAGTTGGAAGGGACCCACAAGGATCATGGAGTCCAACTCCTGGATCCATACAGGACTACCCAAAAACCAGACCATGTATCTGACAGTGGCATCCAAACACTTCTTGAACTCCATCAGGCTCATTGCTGTAACCACTGCCCTTGGGAACCTGTCCTAGTGCCCAGCCACTGTCTTGGTGAAGAACCTTTTCCTAACACCCAGCCTGACCCTGCCTTGTCCCAGCTCCATGCCATTCCCTCGGGTCCTGTCGCTGTCCCCAGAGAGCAGAGCTCAGCTCCTGCCCCTCCCTTGTGAGGGAGCTGCAGGCTGCCATGAGGCCTCCCCTCAGCCTGCCCTGCTCTGGGCTGAACAAACTGAGTGATTTCATCCACTCCTCATACGTAAGGAAGTTACCTGAATTTTGTGGTCAGTGAAATTACCCAGGAGGAAAGACAGACTGTCTACTTTACCACTTCCTGCCCCAGACAGGATGAATACATAATGTAGGTATCTAAATGTAAGTTGGAGCACCACTAGGACCTTCAGGCACCTACATTTACACAGCCTTGCTAATTTTGAACCCCACGTTCCCCATGTGCCCCATTACCATTTAGCTTTTAGTGATTAAATGTCAATCTAGGCTTTGTCCAAATTTCCAGGGAGGTGCAGTCCACCAGGTCTGCTCAGAACACACAGGACACACTACACATAAATATGAGTAAGTAAACAGCCATTGCCACCATGAAAGAACTTTTTCTGGATAACACAGGCTTACTAGTTTCCCTACTTTCTTTTGCATAATAACTGACTGTCCAACATACTTACCCAGAAAGTAAAACCCCTGCATTCAGCATCATCTTGACCTGTGAAGATTTAAATCCCCTCCATGCACATTGCCCGTATAAATCATACCTGAGGATTATGACTGTCTAATCCTACGCAAAGCTATTAGCAGCCAATATTTTATCATCTCCTCACAGATCTTGTTGCCAGTCTTATGTCTTATTTGAGAAATAATTACTTCTTATACAAATAAAGTCTCTTATGATAACAAACACATGAATAAGAATATTGTGTTGACTGGTTTATAATATTTCCTTTCTGGAGGCTAATGAGTCCCATACCTTTGGTCAACAGGATAATGATACTAAAGGTACTAAATTGTATTTTGCTGTTTGTTTTGCACTTTTTACACTGAGAAGTTCATTCATCACCCAGGTAACTAGTATGCTAGCAGAGTCAGAATAGCTACAGAAAGCACATCAGTGAGGGGTTGAGTTTAATGAAGGACATGGATCACCTGTATGCCTGCATAAGAATTGTTGCACTGTTGCTTTGTCTCCTGTTTTGCAAAACATGGAATCAGATGCTTTTTTACACAGTTTATTTGCTGAATCTTTAATGTTAAGCACATGCCTTATTGCTTTGTTATATGGAAGTGATTGTTTGCAGCCCAGGTCCTCTGCAAAAGCATGTATGCTGTGCAGGTTAAACATTTTTGGACAGTCACAGGCTATCTCAGCACCTCTCCCAAAATGCAGGGCTCAAAGTCCCACATGTTTTAACCACATTAGCTCAAAGAACTAGCTAAGATTGGCTAAGCATTCAGATCCCATGCAAATAATGCTTTGGAAGTGAAACTTCAAAACAAACCAAGTGAATTCAATCAATATCATCTTTGAAAAGACCATCTATTTGAAAAATCCAGTTTATTAATGTAATACATGTTCATTCAGTTCTTAAATGCTTGTAAAAATGTTTTAAATATATGCGTAGGGAAGAAACTGTAAGCACAAAGGAAAATGCAGTCTCCTATTGGCAACAGTTATCTTGGAGAAAGATTTGTGAATGTGATGGTTTTGTAAGATTTTAACGAAGTCAGAAACTGATAGCACCAGCTAGCGCCAGGCACGATGCAGGCAGGTGCTGAGCAAGCTTCCCCAGCTCAGCCTCTGCCAATGCACGTCCCCCCGACCTGCAGCACTGCAGCTGTTCCTCTTCGTGCCAAGTTGTGTGGTGGTGGTTTGGGGATTTGGAAAAACACATTCTCTGCACAAATACATTTCAGGTCTCCAAAGGGCAGTGAATTAACCCACTGTATCACTTCCAGTGTAATGAATTTTTAAATTCCTCTTTCTAAGCACAAAAGCCTCTCTCTCTCTCTCTTTTTTTTTTTTTTTTTTTTTTTTTCAGTTTCCCTGCAGGGCACAGCAATGAGTATCCTTTTCATTCTTTAGCTCACTGCTACATTTTGATCTTTGCAGTTCAGCTGCAATACACTACTTTAAAAGATAAGCATACTTTCCTTATAGATAAAAAAAAAATAATAAAAAAATTCTTTGAACTATATTTATTAAATTAACAAGGTGGGAGAGGAAATATTTTAATAATTCAGGGGCAGATTCTTTACTCTTTGAAGCAGTGATGAGCTCTCTGTGGTGTCAGTGATCTAAGTTTGTGCCAAGAGTGGGGGTGCTGGAAAGAAGTATTTGTTTTATTTGACTGTTAAAAGGGTGCTCATCTCATTACCTGGTTTGATATGAGTTATAATAATGTATATGAGTCCTGAACAACCATACTCTGAAAGAGATCTCAGGTTTTTAGATCTAGGTTGCAGTTTTTAGTCCTCTACAGCAGCCCTGTAGAAGAGATGCAAAACTGCTGGCAGTGATCTGAAAGAATCACAGTTATGAAGTGGTTGATCAACAAAGGAAGCCATGACAATTTAATGAATTGCCAGAAAGTCATCTCATTTATTTACCATGATTCATATTTATATTCTCTACCTTTTTGAAGGAGAGTGACTTAACTTCCTATGTTTCATACCAGAACTGAAGTGTACTTTCTGAGGGTGTGTGGTAGGTGTCCTGGGCTTAGTTGAGATTCAGCAACCAGTTACACCAAAGGTTCACTGTGTTTCCAGATTTAAACTAATGGATCACTCCATTGATGAAGATGATCTTCAGTTCCAAAAATTTCATTTTCCTGCTGAGATAAACAAAAAATGCATTGTTTAGCAATATAGTTTTTGCTTACTGCAGTTTCCCAACTTCAGATTTAAAAACAAAGCAATGGGAAATAATGAAAATTTGAATGTCAAACTTGTTGCAGTTCACCTTGTCCCTTAGATAAAAGTAATCAAAGGGTAGTGGGAAAGGGCTGTTTGTAGGGGTTTTGTTTATTTTCTTAGGATCAGTTCAAGTTGGGTCAAAAAAACAAAAGAATCTTCTCCCTTCCCTCCCTCAAAAGATATCCCACTACCCACAAACAATTTTGCCCTTTCTATAGAAAATAAGGATTGATTTTTTTCCTTGACAATTTGTTTCCTCTTTTTTTTTTTTTTTTTTTTTTTCCCTGTGAATATTCCATTTTTTCATATTGCAAATTTATTTGTCCATTTTTTTCCTTTCAAGGAAAATTCTAACATGTTAAGAAACAATAAACTTAATTAGAAAAGGGGAGAGGGAGAGGGAGTGTCAGGATATTTATCTGTTATACAGTGATAATATTTTCCAGCTGTTCTAGTGCATAGGTCCCATCACAGGGATTGTGAGAGGGATCTTAGTAATTCTCAAGAGCTTCTGGTTTTGTTAATATCTTCACTTTCTGCTTATTGATGGGAATTCTTTTCAGAAGTAGACCTACACTCAGAGGAGTCAGAGTGTTTTTGTTGAAAGTCTGAAAGTGAAACTGAGAAAAGCAACAGACATTTTCTGTATGTACAAACAAAGGGAGAAACATGGAAGCTATGTGACTTTTTGTAAAGAAACACTCTTATATGCTAAAAATATACAGCATATGGGGCATTTCCCATTGGAAAATGAAATGGAAGGTGCTGAGTGATATATCAAAGATCGATGAATTAAGGTGGATAACTCTTTAAGAACGTAAATGACCTCAGGAGGAATTTTTGGAAGTGGAAGAAGCTAGTTGTTTCACCTCCCCAGGGGTGTGTATGAATTTCAGGTTCGAAGTCTGCAGCACAGATGAGGATATTCCATATGCTGAACACATAATAAGAGGAACATTTTAACCTGAAATGCTTGTGATCTAAATTTGATGACAACGAATGACAGATGAACCTAGAAGTGGTTTAGTGTATGGTATTCAACACATACGGATGCCCTCCTGTGCCCGTTGGTGACCTGAATTACTGTAGCCAGATTACCCATATGCTGGCTGATAACCATGGAGCAACTGTGCTCCTTGGGATGAATCCCTCCAGCCCAGCACCTTTTCTCTGGTGCTGTTGGCTTGTGGTTGTCTGGGTAAAGAAGCTGAACAGCTGTTGGATGCCTCCTTGTGCAGCTGCTCATATCTGGGTATTTAAGAGTTTGCTATCATGTGACTTTGGAAGGCAGAGAAATCTTTGGAAGTGCCCCAAAGCTGGCATCTCAACCACAGCTGTGAAAAAGCTGGACGAATCTAAGCAGGTAATGAAATATACAAGAAATGTTCAGAAGAAAAAAAAAAAAAAAAAAAAGAAAAGAAAAACTCTCTTATTGTTTTCCTTGTTCTGGATCTAATTCTGAAAAATGCTGAGTCCCTAGGCATTGGTTCTGAACACATGGAAATAACTAAATTCAGTCGGCTTATTTATAATACCATTTTGCATCTAACGCGAGCACCACCTTAGTTACAGAACCTCCAGCTAATGATACCTTTAAGAGGTTCTGTATATACAAAATACTAAATATTGTTTCAAATTGCGTTAGCTTATGTTTGCTTACTTAGCTTGCTTGAACAAATAGACAAACAACATTATTTGCTTTATCCACATGAGAACTAGCCTTTCAAGAGGCTTGTGCTGAAAGTCCTTTGGCACAACCTGGTATAAATTCCCTGCATGTCATTTATGTGAATTGTGAGAGACTCAGACCTCTTTGGCCCCTAGAGGATCTTACCTCCAGTCTTTACCAATTTGTCTGTTTTAAAACTAAGGATATGTTGTATTCAATTATCTCAACTGTAACTCCTTATTAGTTTTTAGCCACAAATTCTTCAGTGTAAACTCTGAATTTTCTGAATGCAAAAGCCTTAAAGACATACCCATGAAGAACAGCATAACAATGTAAGTAGTCACACTCCTGAACTGTGCAAAATCAAAATAGTCAACTGTGCCTTACATGTTAGTTCAGAAAGATGTAATGGTGCTTTTTATTTTATATTTCATGTATAAGCTGTTCAGAGAAAGGATTTTTTTTTTTTTCCCACACTACCTAATATTGAGGTTCTAATATTGTCTGTCTATGTCTACCACAAACAACCAAGAAAGATTAAAATCAATTTTCTGTATCAGATCACAGTCTCATTGTTGGATAAAATATTATTGGAAGACAAACTATTCGTAAAGCACTGTCTTACTGCAGCATAGTGGACTGGAGCATTGTCATCAGCATTGCCTATAAAATGTATTTCCCATAATTTCCCATAATAAATATTTATTTAAACAGAAAATATTTTGAAAATGGTCATCTATTTGTTGTTTCTTCTTCATTAACTTCAAAAGGAAATACATATTTTTGTAGGAGGAAGGAGGTTAATTATTTTTTTAATACTTATAAAAGAGAATAAAGATGTATCAAGAACTTGCTGCAGGCAGTAATGTTGAGTACTTTAAATACCCCTCCTTAAAGTGGTGGAGGAATATTTTTAACTTTCTGAAAAATATTGAATCTCATTGTAATATCTTTTGGAATGATTAGAACACTTTGGTCAACTAGAAAGTATGCACACTTTTTTAACAGTTGCATTATTCTAATGATTCCATGATTGAAAGCAATAAAATTTGATAATAACTCCTCTATGATGACAGATAAGTTTTAAAAGATAAAATATATCAGAACCTTTTAGAAAGTCAGAAAACTCTGCTTAGCCAAATTCAGCAGCAATAAATTGCATTAAAATCTTTTTAAATATAGTATTAACCAAAACCACAGAACAACTCTCTTTCATTTTAAAACTTGCAAGATGCTTTTAAAATGTTGTTTGACCCTCACTGAGGTAAAAATAGGTTTTACCATTAGTTTCAGTGAAATAAGGAACAGATTAAAATGCTAATCTGTATTACTGAAAGTAAAATGAATGCTAGAGGTCTAAATTATAGAGCAGGGGTGAAGGCAATGTATGCTTGAGAAATCTGAAACAAGTTTTAAACTGAGGAAGATTCAGCAATTTTATAGACTAATTTAGATTGCTACCCCAATAAATTTACCATGCAAATTACACTTCTGTGAGGTCATGAAGGGTTATCAATAGTCACACATGGAAGACTTCTGGAAGATAGGTCTTCTGTTAGCACATATCAATTAGAAGAATAGTAATTTTAGAGGCTACTTGGGGTGCTGTCTGGCATAGACCTTCCACAGAGGTCAGTTACAAAAGAAGACTGAAAACACGTGGACTTTAATGCCATTAAGGAAGTCAATTTGTCCTCTTATTCATTCTCCTGGAAATCAATAACACTAGATGAAATTCATCTAAACTTCGGCAGTCAAAATCTTGGGCAGCCATTATAAGCTAGTGCTCTAGATTCCTTCTCTTGTGAAACCATGCAGGAAATGAACTCGTCTATATTAACACCTCTTCCTACTGCCTGTAGTGTGAATTAAGAAGTCTGACTTAGACTAGAAGAATAACTCTGAAATGGACAAAGAGAGATGAGATGAATCCTCCCCATTTGGATTCTACAAACTGAAAATGTTGGAGCAGTATTCATGAGGATATTTCGCTATTTTCCTCCTAATTATATCTACTGCTCACTGAAATCAATAGGAAAATTGTTACCAGTTGTAATTAGTGCCCATGCTGGCCCGCAGTTTCTGCATTCTGCAATTGTCAATAAAGGACATATTTATCAGCAGGAGATTATCACTGTGTTATAACTTTGCTCATGAGGAAGTGCAGCCATTGACTGTATTACCCAGGAGCACTCTTCTTTTCTCAAGATGGCAGTAATTGTTTTTTTTTTAGGCAATGCAGTCAGTTGACTGAAACCATGACATGTGCTTTGTGTACACACACCTCATTAACAACCTTACAGGACTTATAATAAGTCCAATACATAGTTTTAAACCCTTCTATATGGAGAATTCAGAATAGTGTATAATTACAAAAAAAAAAAAAAAAAAAAAAGCACACACACAAAAAACAAAAAACAAACAAAAAATACAAAACAAACAAAAAAACACCTCACCAGTACATTATGACCTGATTCATTTTGTGTATTATCACAAAATTATAAACAGTTAATTTAGTGACACTTAACTATAAAACTTAACATGTGAAACATGTGAAGCATATACTTTTCTTCCTGTAAATCTTACTGTTGGTGAACTGGTGGCTCAGCAGTAAGCAAATAAACATAATCTAAGGACAAGCTAGCTATGTAAAGCTAGCCTGTTGACAATCATGTCCTCTCACTTGATGCAGCTGCACATGTTAAGAAAATGTATTTTAAAATAAGGATGTAATTTATTGTCAAGCTGGTCACAAGTTTTGCAGTATGTTGAATGACAGAAGGTGGTTTGTACATGATGAAAGAGCAGAAACAATGAGAAGAGGAAAATAGCAGGACAGTTTGTGAGATTAAAGACAATAAAGGCCATTCACAAAGAATCAGCATATCATGAGGAAGAATAAATACATGAATAAATAAATAAATACAAGAATAAATAAATAAATAGTGTCACTTCCAAAGAAATACTTATCCAGTACGCAACAAACACATGCATCCCTGACAAAATAAAGTGTACAAAGAAATACAAAATGAATTACAACATAAAAATAAACCTTATCTTGTAAGGCTTGTAAAGTAATTAGCAAATACAATACATAGTCATTAGCACTGTAAAATATCCATGGTTTAGGGTACATAATGTGTACCCTAAGAGATGTTTCCAACTGAGAAGCTGTTCAAGTAAGTTACTGCCTTTGATTATGTATGGTTTCTAGTACGTGTTCTGTAAATCAACAGCTAAAATGAAGTCTATGTTTTACAGTTTCTCTCCCTTAAGAGAGACACTATAGTTTGAGTAGACCAAAGCAGGTGCTTTTGCAGGATGGAATATAAGATTCAGAAGCTGAAGAAGCCACTTGGAATGGACAGCATTGCACTGTAGCATTTGCAGTGCCTCCCCCCCCCTCCCAAATTAAAACAAACAAACAAACAAACAACAACAACAAAAACAAAGGCAGCTTTTTTAATCAAGTGAAAGCCCTGTAAGGGGGCAGTGAAAGTAATTTACAGAATGTTACAACTCTACTACTACCTTCACCATGGTTGAATTTATATCTGCAAATGTCCCTGTCTGTTTCTCTTGGACAATTAGGTTCATTCAGTGTGTAATGGTTGCTCAGATGGCTCTACATTGCGAGCAGCATGAGTTTTCACACATCAGGCTAAAGTTGTACAACCCCCAGAGCAAGGACACAATAGTACCAACATGACTGTTTTGCTTCTGTTTTAGTTTCACCCATACACTTGACATTAAGTCACTGTATGTATAAGTGACTGTTTGAAGCAATATGCCTTATAATCTGCCCTCAAATTCTTTGCTTTCAAACCTCCTAGGAATGGATTTTACACTGTATTTTATTTTAACCAGAACAATACATTATTTTCAATTGTTCACAGAAGAGAAGTCAGGAACAGCAAAGGAGAATTTAAAAGTTTTTTCATCAATAAAATCTTCATTAACCAATCTAAGTGGGTTATTTATCTACCAAGTATATTTTAAGTAATGCCTATTTTAGGCTAGTACCTAGAGACTCCTCAGACTGTTGTGTTAAAAGGAGTAGGCACTAGCACCAAGCAGACATTCTTCCCCCAGAGGTTACAGTCTTAGACTATGTTATTTGGTCTTTAAATATATATATGTGTGTATATAAATATATACAGGCTACCTGAATGTGGAGAATAATTTATGTGTTCTTTCAGAAATTTATTGATAATAATATATGAATAAGGGTGCATGCTCTATTTTCCTTCAGGCAACACCAAGAATTTTTTGCAGATATGTAAGTAAAACCTAATCTAATGGAGACTGATGTGTTCTGAAACATACAGGGGACCATAGACAAAAATAATTTAATTACCATTCGATATTGTTCATGGTAAAGAAAGTGTAGGGCTTCAGTTAGTAGCTGTAATTAAAAGTCTCATATAAATCCATTTCATAGCTGGGAAAGAATATGCCTCAAAGGTGGAAAATAAAGCATATTAGACATTCAAACACAGCTAAGATTACAGTAACAGTGGAAATTTAGGGCTATGCATCTGTGAAAAAGGACTGTGCTTCTCTTCGTCTATGATGGACTAATGAATGACCCTAGAGCAGTGGGATTTAAGATATAAACATTTATCTTAAGGGTTTCAACTGGTTATCTTAGGCAGCTCACTGCTTGGTTCCTGGTAGACCCCAGCCTGAGATGCCAGTCGCCTTATGAGATCTTTAAGGCTCCCCATAGTCTTGCTGAATTCTGGGTTTCATAACTAGTGATGGGCATTCACTTATTGCCCACTATGGCAATAATGGGGCCAGGCTGTTCACTCAGATTTTGGACCATGGGATGACATTGTCCTTACTGGGGAACTCAGATGATAAACTTTCTGATTGTTAGGGTTATCAGCTAGGTGCCTTTACGTAAATAAAGTTTTCCAAAGTCAAAAAATGACAATGAAAAAGGAAACTTTTTCTGTCCATTAAAAATACAATGAAACATTGCATTGCACAGTTGCTGGGAAGTCAGAAATCTCATTAGAAAGCTCTGTTCTGTGTCACACAAGGAGAAAAGAATGACAGAAAAATCCAGTGAACCCTGATTTCAGAGAGGAAAACCTTTTATTTTCCCCTTAATGATTTTAAATCCTTTGGGGAAAGAACTGTGAGGGTGGAGGAGGAGCAGAGGAGAGGTCAACACCTTTTCGTGATAAGATAATATTTGCAGGGGGGCTGGTAGGGGACAAGAGGAGAAGAAAAAAAGACAGTAAACGTGATATTTAATTTAAAAGGGAAAGCACAATTGCAGAAACTAGTTTATTAAATAAAACAGCAGCAAAGCAGTTTTAAAAATCCTATTGCATATTCCTTTGGGCAGGTTCAAGATATGGTTAAATTGATACCTGCAGTGGTTCTGATCTAAAGTAATGAAAAAGATCTAAAGTAATGAAAGGAAATGCTCCCATTAACTTTAACAAGCTTTGGATCAATCCCCTGATGAATTGCGCTGCTCACTGGCTTATAGCTGAGCTACACTAGCTGTCAAACAACCCAAAAGTCTCTCCCCTGGGTATCTTGGCATATAACCCTTAGGTACACTTACAAAACGACATGGGGAATGACACACAAAGAAAGGAAAATGGGCATTTCTGATGCCAGATACCATCCGTCTTCAATTAAGTTAGCTTCCGAAATGTTTCAAGTATCCAGGCTCTTTTTGAAAGCCCAATTGACCCAGAAGTCTTTAACAAAGCAATCCTTAAAACCAGCCACATAGTTAGTTTGTTTGCTTGATGGGGGGTTCTTAATGCCATAAACCCCAGTGCAGAAGTTAATAATTTCATACATTATCTCTTTGAATATGCAATAGAAAACTCGAGGCAGCTGTTTGAACTTCCCTTTAAAAGAGGACAGATTGCCTTTATTGTGTGCACTACTTCATGGGTTGTTTGAGGCCAGGGCAATTATGGGATGAATGACTTCCCTTTAGCTGTTGATGTGTAGCCTTGTTGTTGTGTGCATATTGTTAGGGGCTTTTTTTTATTATTATTTTTTAAATGAAACATGGGGCCATGTGATAAAGCAACAACAGAGATGACAGGTAATGATCAAAAAAGGAAACAGTCACTACTGACTTGGATTTGTATTGTCTTGTAAATGAAAGAATTAGAATAAGTTACATTTCTATGGATGTCATTCTTACTGGTTTACCACTCCAAGTGTGGGTGTGATTTTGTGCTGTAAACAACACAGGTAAGAAGTAAGCAAACTTTTCAAATTAAGCTCTGTTTTTCCTCTTGGAATTTAGTGGTATTTGCCACAGCATAAATTCTTAGCTAATTTAAAAGTTTTTCATTTTTATTCACTTGTGCGACAAATGGTCTCACCAACTGACTAATAAGTGGACTATTTTTTCACTTTTGCTGGAAGTAGGGTAACCTTCTAATTGGAAAATTATTCTTAAAGTTGAATTATATACATAGGAATAAAATAATTTCTATAGGGTCCAACTGGCTACATTGGAACGACTCTTCAACAAACTGCTTATTATAAGGTTACTATTTTCTGAAGAAACAGATGTCAGAGGACCAAACCTATAAAGAAGCCAATTGACAATTATTTAAGGGAGTTGTACAAGAAGAAGAAAAATGTATTTTTGTTCCAGGAAACTCACAGAAGTGGTTATATGATGTAAAATGCATATATACCTAATAATATTTGAGACATACTTGGATATCTGAGATGTTTGAGCATTACTACCACATATGACATGATACTTACTGGAGTTTCTGGAGTAATTGCTGCAGGTGAGGCTGGATACCTCAATGGTACTAGTACCTGTGGAATCATAGAACAGAATCATAGAATATCCACAAGGATCATGGAGTCCAACTCCTGGATCCAAACAAGACCACACAAAAATAAACAAAAAAACAAACAAAAAAACAGTTCATGTAACTCAGAGAATTGTCCAAATGTCTCTTGAACTCTGTCAGTCTTGGTGTCATGACCACTGCCCTGAGGAGCCTGTCCCAGTACCTGACCACTGTCTTGGTGAAGAACCTTTTCCTAACACCCAGCCTGACCCAGCTCTGTGCCATTTCCTTGGGTCCTGTCACTGTCCCCAGAGAGCAGAGCTCAGCGCCTGTCCCTCCATTCCCCTTGTGAGGGAGCTGCAGGCTGCCATGAGGCCTCCCCACTTCTTTGGGCTGAACAAACTGGGTGACTTCAGCCGCTCATACGTAAGGAAGTTACCTGAATTTTGTGGTCAGTGAAATTATCCAGGAGGAAAGACAGACTGTCTACTTTATCACTTCCTGCCCCAGACAGGATGAGTACATAATGTAGGTGTCTGTTCTAGTGCCCAAACACACTCTTGGTGAAGAACCTGTTCCTAATATCCAACCTGAAATTCCTCTGATGTGGCTTCATGCCATCCCGTGGGTCCTATCACTGGCCATCAAAAAGAATAAATCAGCATTTCACCCTGCTCCCCCTTGTGAGGAAGCTGTAGACTGTTTGAAACTATTGAATTTAGGCCTCTCTTTATTATGTTCCTATGGTTAATGAAACAGATTTTCTGACACTGCACATTCCTTAGAAGCATCTGTACTGATTTAAAACTTCTCAGAATAATCTGACAAAATTATTAGGTAAAGCCTTAATTTGCCACAAGTGTGTACAGAAGCAATATTAGTATAAAGGTACATATATGTTTTCAGTTCCTTGGCAAATACATAGAAAATGTAAAGTAAAATAGGGGGAATTATCAGAAATATTTTTCAGAAATATTTTGAGAAAAAGATGAACAGAAATGTTTGAGACCATACAACGTACCTTCTGCTCTATTTTTATAAGTTTTCTTGAACTTTTAAATTCAGCCAAAATAAATTACATTAATAATGTCAAACAACAAAGTATTGCATTCTGAACATAACTAGAAAGAAGACACATACACATATATATATATATATATATATATACACATCTATACACATGCATGTTTTTTTCTATATCATTTAGTGTTGATTGAACATATTTGCTGAGATTGGCAAGATTTCATGAAAGGTTTTGTTTCATTGCCTACATTTTCTGTTAAGATAGCTTGGTTAAAGCTGTTGGAATTTTTATCTTTATTACTGATACTTCCTAGCTAGCCATGAAATTTAACCTCATAAATTTGATTTTATTTAATGTATTCTGTCTGTCTTTGCCTACTGCATAGAGTATAAAATATGTAATCAAAGCTATCTTGAGTTAATATTCCAAGAAAATATTTTATTTTCCAGTGATGAATGAAAATGACTTATTATCTTGTTAGCATGACAATATATATATGCTGAATTATATATATATTTTTTCTTTAATTCAAAGATAGTAATTCAAAGATGTTCATTAAAAACTGGAAAAAAATCTTGGAAAGAGCTTAAAAAGTCTTTTGAGGTTCATTTGCATAATTCCTTTTTTAGAGCTTTAATTAACAGGGATCTGTAAGTGTTCTTCCCACTTGTGTTGCAATTTCCCATGCAAATACAAATTAGGAAATACTATTTTTACTGCACCAGAAGGACTATATATGCTGATAGCACTTAAAACCAATTGTCATATTGTGAAATTAAATCTTCTGGACATTTCTGTTAATACATTTAGGGCTACATTTCCAGAGCTAAACTATGTTTTGCTTGTTTGAAAAAAACTCATAGAGATGAGTATAAAATTAACTTTGTCAAAATCAGATGGAAATTTTTCAGTGGTGATGGAGGGGCTAAGATTTCATACTTGGACACCAGCAAACACAGAAGCAGTGGTGGTTCCTCAGGTGAATATACCAGAGTGGAACAATGATCTTAGATACTGGTGCAGAAAATAACCCAGTTCTCCTGGCAATGTCTTCAAGTAAACATGAAAATTATATTTTGTCATTATGGCATATGCAGAAAAGAGACTGATATAAGAACTATTAGGGAGTTTTGCTCCCTCACTTCTTGTTTTTCCTCCCAAGTGGACTTCCAGGCTTGAACTTTGGGCTGTTGTAAATTGTAACACTATTGAAAAACAACCTGCAGTTCTTAATGCAATGAGTAAATGAAACCTAAAAAACTGGATTAGGTAATTTCAAAATTCCTTTTTTTGCTTGTTATTTTTGTAGCTGTTTATCTATACTTAACTCAACTGTCTGGAATTCATCACTCCTTTCAAACCATTCTACATTTCTTTGGTCTTTATGCTTTTCACTTTGACTTTCGTCTCTGTATTTTTTTTTTTTCTTTTCCTCCCACTCTTTCTCTGATTTTGCCATAAAGGTATTATTTACAGTCATAAAACATCTTACATACATGGGTGGCTCTTTAAAGAAGTGGCATCTATAGGAAACATCTTACATATGAGTAGAGTTATGGGAGTTACTTTATCTGTTGAGCTACAGAATAAGAAGGATATAGTTTGTTAATTTATACTGAAATGTTTTGCAGTAATTTTTACTTGCAAATCTTGAAATAGGAAAAAGATGAAGCAGGTCAAAACAATAGTTTTTCTCCATCTTTTGCATGGAAGATGGGTATTTGTTATTCTAGTCTCAGTCCTTAAGAAGTGGCCACAACTGTCCCTTATAGATTTAACTTTAATTAAAATTAAATCTTTAGTACTCTCTATAACTACTAAGTACTCTCTATAACAAAGATCCTTGCAAAATCCAAAAAAAATACATATTTTTAAACTTACTGATTTTAATTTATGCCATCTTTTTCTGTGCCTGTGCTTAAAATCATCTTTATCTGCCATAAAGCAACACTTTGTTTTCTCTTACTCTCGGATATCTAAAACTACCTTTAGGATATCTCTTGGATATCTAAAACTATCTCTATCTCTTGGATATTTAAAACAAACAAACAAACAAATTAGACTTGTACCATGAGCACAGGGCCATAGATTATTTTATTATTATTATTATTTTCTTGAATGCAACATTAACACCAAAAAATAATATATGTTGAATAATGGCAACCTTTATAAAGTTGTCTTTATTTATTCACCAAACCAAATTTATTTGGTATATTCATTATTTGATATTTGACCTACTCTGGGGTGTGTTCATAGGAATCTTGTTTAAAAAAGAATGTTGAGACTGAAAAAGGAGTAAAGCCACTAGAGCTGTCCTTATAACATAATCTACGTGTTACCATCCCATAAGTCTTCTTCACAAGATCCTCGTGATGATATAAATAGGAGTTTAAGAAGAGTTATCTGGCAAACTTCTGCCTTTCTTAACAAATCATCCTTGTTACTGAAAATGCACAAACTTTCATTAAAAGTCTCTTTTATAGGCTACAAAGTTATGCTAAATAATACCAATTTAAATGCTCAGAAATGGTGAAACCAGCATTTACATGTAGCTAAATCAGAACGTTGTTATTCTGGTGAGTTTTAACCTAATATGCAATATAAGACACATTTTTAGTGGAGATAACATTGACAGCTATTAAGAACAGTTTGATTTACCCACGGTTTGAAGGAATATGAAAAGGTCAAGATTAAATTCCCCAAAGATCAGCATAATGATACACAGCACACTACAACACGTATCTTCTTTGTGATGAAATACAAAAATACAGTAAAATGGGAACTCTTATACTGCACAATGTTTAATTCATGGAATACTCAAATAAATATGCAAATAGAAGGCTCTTTCTATGCTAGATGTCATAAATACACTTCAGCTATATTTAGTGTTCCTCGTCAATACACATAACATTATGTTTTAGTTAACAAGAACAACAAAGGTTTTGGATGAAATAAAGTGTTAAATGAAATTTAATTATGGTAATTAAAAAAAAAAAAAAAAGCAACAACTAAGTTACACTAATTCTTTTGTGCAATTGTGGATATCTGTTTCTACTAATATGAAGATGTAACACACTTAATATGATCCCTTTCCCTCATGACAACCATATCCTAGAAACAAAGAATGGTTTAGGTTGGAAAGGACCCTAAAAATCAGCTAAATCCAGCCCTCTTACCATGGGCAGGGACACTTCCCACTAGACCAGGTTGCTCAAAGCCGCATCATTCTCAAACATTTGTAAACCATCCCTTCTTCATTAAACCAGGGGTCCTAATAAATAACCTAATAACTAAATTTTGGTCTGAGCAACCTTGTTGTTGACTGTGCTTTGAGCAGGAAGTTGGACTGAAGACCTCCTGATGTTGTTTCCAGCCTAAATTATCTTATACCTTATGAAGTGGATGTGTTTCTATGAAGATATTTAAAACTGCACAAAGAAGACAAAACAACCAACTATTAATTATAAATAAGGGTAATAAATAAACAATGATCAACATTCAGTTTCTTAAGTTTAAAATTGATGCTGCACCTGAAAAACCTAATCAGACATGTTCTGAAATGGACCAAGTATTTTATGGAAGTTCCATGCATGAAACTTATAGCAGTTTCTATACAATGAAAAATGAAACTGTATAGCTGATTTGGAGGTATAACTGGAGCACAGAAATACCATAAAGTTAAGTGCTAAATGACTTATTAGTGTTACACAACAATTTTTCATATCAGAAAGGCAATCTTGTTTTTTCAGCTCCCACCACTTCAGTGATAAAAAACAAACAAATAAACAAAAAAGTAAACAAGCAAAGATCAATTTCAATCTAAGAATTACCATAAGATTGTGTTGATATTAATAACAATAAAAATGATGATAAAAGTCCAGTCCATCTCTCTTAAGAGTCATCAATATTGACACTGATATTTTGGAAAAAATAATTGTTTGTTTAATATAAAAATATTAATTTGCAGAAATGTACCCAAACTAAGGCACTGGAAAGACAGGTCCAGCCTAACTGTATGGGAGATGTAGTAAATGGTAGAACGGTATTGATAACTATAGTCTAAGACCAGCAGTCATCAGTCTGGAATAAACCTCTTCCATTTCTTAAATATTTAACACTTAGCATCTATGATACTAGACTAATTGTATGAATTCTGTGATTCTGTGAATTCATTTTCTAAAAAAATAAAATTATTGAGTCATAAGTTCATAAATGGTGAAATGAGAAAGGGTCACCAAGTTTCTTCTTCCTATCAGTATTTTAGCAATTTCTGTATGAAGGTGACAACTCTTGGTTGAAGGTTATCCTTCAGAAAATTGTTTATCATTAATTAAAGTTCCTAAAATGTTTTAGACAGTGATACAAAGTCTTTCTGTTATTCTGAATGTATTTATTTATTTGACCTCCAGTAGCAATTTGCATTACATCAAAGTTGCTAGACAAGTTGCTACCTGTGGACATTTAATAAACTGAAAGCTTCCCTTGGTAGGTTGCTCAGTGGTTTCCCCTGGTTGCTTAAAATGTATAGCATTTTTTTTCCTTCTAGCTTTAATGTTCCCTTAGCAGCTTACTGAAGGTATTACACTCACAGAACAGACAGATACATAAATGTAAGACTTTTTGAAGAATATAACCAACAGGCAGGACTGGCCAACATCCACAGGAGAAAGCAGGAAGAAGTAGATGATGTGCAATCCAAGATAAAAGCAGTGAACATACTGGTTAAGAGTTTTGAAAAAGGTAATCTGGAATGCTGAAAAAGAGGATGTGAAAGACAAGGGGATTTGAAATGTGCCTAGTCCTAGTTTGGAAGCAGCAGAATAATTCACACTCAATACCAGTGTTGCGATATGGACATGTAGCAATGCTGGCAATTGATAGAGGTAATAAATAAATAATAAAATCTGGTCCTAAACATGCTTCTTCAAGACGCTGTTCTCTTATGCTCAGAAGAAAAGCTAGAGTACACTTTAACATTGATCCATTTGTGTCTTCATTCATATAATGAATATTCATTCAGTATATGTCTTGCAAAAAAGCTACATGTAATGCAGATGATAAAAGAGGGATGAAAGACTTTATTCAGTTAAGAATCTTCATAACATCAATGACATCTCTCTTTCCTTCTCTGGAATAATATATATGAAATGGCATCATGCAATGACTGTCAGTTACAGCACAAATTAACCAGATGTATAAAGTTCAGAACATCCAGCTCACTGAGCAATTGGTTTCATATTGGCTTGTAGATGACATAACCAGGATGGTCAGGGTGAATACTATATAACAGCAATGTCCCTGTGATCTGATTATACTGATTATAACTTTATTACAAATATGTTATTTTCCTAATGAATAGTTAATGGGTGCATTGTATTCCAGAACACTTCTGCTGTCACAGATAGTTTTAAATGTTCACTTAGGAATTTACATAAGGTTTAAGAGAAAAAAAAATGCCGTTTTCATTTTCTCCATTTTCTAAATTGAAAGACTACATTAAAACATCTCCTTTGATGGCTTTTTTTTTTTTTTTTTTTTTTTTTCCATTTATTGTCCTATGCCTTTATAATGTAAATTATTCATTTGATGAATACATTTTCCAGAGGAGCTTGGCAATATTAGTGGAGTGATTCTCTTATGACCATGAACAGACTGAAAATGAAACCTCCCAAAGGCCTTGGTTTTGATATCTGTGGTCCCTTTGTAATACCAGATACCATCATAAATTTCTCAGTAATCTTGTAGTGAGTTTATGTTTTGAACCAATCAAGTCTCCTTTGAGTAAAGCTTATGACTCTACGATAATAAATAATCTATGATCTCTTAAGGACATTAAGTTGAAAAACTTCACTTTCCCAGTGCTAACCTTTTACAACTCATCCTTTACCTAAATGATTCCTATTGAGAATTTCTTTTAGCTGACAGAGTGAGCAGCCTCTGCAGCTAATGACAAGGGACCTCCTTCATAATCTGGCAGTCCCTGGTACTGCACTATTGAGCACTTTGAGGGGTGAAATACCAGATTGAGGGATATGAGTAAAATATCTAATGAGTAAAATGAGCTGTCTTTTTAACTTCAGGGTTTGAGACAAACTAGTTTGCAACAACACCCATTTAAACAACATCACAAAGTGTCACATTTTGGAAAGCCCTGCAGGTAAATAGAGCTCCTGTAGACCTTCTCTTTGCCCTGTGGGCAGCTAGACATGAACCTCTGGTGTTGCTCAATAAAGCATGAGTAGATTGTGATTAACATTTTCAAATATTTGATCCAAATTGATCTCAGGTGTCAACAAAATTAGAGTTACATGATGAATTATTTTGTTCCCTGGTGGGCTTCCACCATTTTTTGTTAGGTGAATGACTCCCACAGTATGGTCCTAAATAAACCAGGAGGAGTGGAAAAATCTGGTTCTGAATAAAATTGCCTCTATGGTAGCCTATATTTCTTGCAATTCTTCATAGCCTACAGTTTGAGATTCTGTGTCAAATGTAGAATTAATTTCCTCTTGGGTAATTTTTATACAAGCCTGTAACATAATAAAGAACTTCCAGGAACTGACAGAGCTACCTGTTCTCATTCAGGTTAGGTCAACATTATTGAAAGGCTATGCCCTGGAAGTAGTGTAATATAATGTCTGCTGATCTGCTCTTTGATTTTAACAGCATCCATAACTTGACATGAATTTGTAATATGATCATAAATTATAAATTTACGGTAAAGTTATCCAGCAATTCTATCATGAAAATGATTTTAAATTAACCATCCACATTCACAGAAAGGAATTGCATTTGTAGATTGCCTTGTGAAATGATTTACTGATATGAATTTAAGCCCCGAGCTCCCAAGTCTCTGCAGAACCTTTCTTTTTGTTTAAGGAAAATATATTGGGGGATGGAGGCTTGAATTGTCTGAGTTAAATCAATGAAGTTCCAATGATTTTCATGCCTTTAGATACAACAGCATATACATGTAGAAAGGTAAATATATCAATATGATACTGTACTACATAAACTAGACACAGTCTGAATTTTAGATATTGGCAGTCTCTAGGTACCTACCACTCTGTTTCTGTCCAAAATAACTTTTGAGCAGTTTTGTACCTTTTTTGAACTTCGCACTTGTAAGAATCACAGCTAAATTAATCCTTTATCTGTCTCAGGGGTTATTTGTTCCTCTATTCAGTCCTGCTATAGTGAGCACCCTGAGGGTGCTTACGATCTTGAGGATGCTTAGGATTCTGATATTGCTCTGGAATTGTATTGGCTACACAAAACAGGAGAGGCTCTGCCTTTATTCTCTACTTGAAGGTCAGGGCATAGGCACTGGATGTAGGAGAACTGTGTTCAGTTCCTTTCTCCACGCAAATTAGGTGAGCTTTTTCCTCACTGCCTCTTTAAAAGAGGCTGTCACCTTCAGGCTTCAGGATACTTAGTGGAGTGAAGTTGGACATATTTTGGAAATGCAGTGGGGCATCACAACACTAGCTCATTATTACTGCCACACTTTGCTATAGGGTTTCCTCCTTTGCAAGACACTTCAATATTAGAGCATAGGTACATTAGTCATGAAGCATGGTATATGTTTTTCAGGAAAGATATGGACAAACTGAAGAGTGCAGAGGAGAGCAGTGAAGTTGGCAAAAACATCAACTATGATAAAAATCTGAAAAGCATGGAATTATTTAGTCAAAACAAATGAAGACTAAAGAGTTAGCATGCATTAAATGTTGCCAATAGCAGAAAGTGTGCATATTGTTCACTAAATCTATTGTAGGTCATAAATAGGATAAAAAGACAGAAAGAAAGATTTAGCTTTGGAAGATTTTTTTTTTCTTTAAGTGAAGATTTTTAAGCATTGAAACAGAATGTGTTAGAAGCTGTGGTAGCTTAAAAAGATGATTAGATAATTATCTTGTGGGAATAATCTTATCTGTTCCTACATTCATACAGTAGGTTTACCATGCTATGAATATTATATGATCTATGAATGACCCTTCAGACACAACTGTCTGCAGTCTTTGAAATCTTTGGACTTGGAGATGGACTTGGAGTTAGTTTGAATTTAGGCTGCAATGTGATTCAGAAGTCCCCTTTGCAGATCTGTTCTCTGACTTCCCATTTGTAGCCTGATGGAGGAAGGAAGAATATGCTAAAGATTATGCAGAATACAAATGCTAGATGTCTGGTTCATTGGCTTTGGGATCTCTCAGCATAAGACTAAGATGTCTCATGTCAATCACGACCTCCTAATACAACCCTGCAAAGCATGCAAATACTATGAGGCTATTAACATCCTAAATAAGTACTTAAAACAAATTCATTGGTACCTCAAACATTGATGAAATTGTTCTGGTGAACCCCATAAGGACTATCTGTAGCTCCTCTCTTTCCTAGGTAGTGAACTAAGCACAAAGATGAAATGACTTGTTCAGAGTCACACAGGAAGTGTATGGCACAGTGTGGGAGCTGAATGAAGCCACAAGCCTTTCACTTCCTCTCTAAATTTCTATCCATTGGTACAAAACAACAATGGTTGTTCCTAGTAGAGAGAGGTGTTTTGTCAGTGGAATATTCTTGTGATGCACAAAGTAGCAGGGCTGTCTCAACTGTGGCATTTGGAAAGGAATATTTCTTCTTAGGAATAAAGAGACCTAGATTTATAGGTATTGATTAAAAAGTATTCTCAACACAGAGTGAAAATCAAGCCTGCAGCCAAGAAGCCCACAATAAAGTACATGCTTAATTGAGTGTAATAAGATGAACTCTGAATTATAATTGCAGGTGGAATTCAGAGATTGGGAGGTGAAATAAACAATTTAGGATTATTCGAACAACCTGTCTTTAGTGAAGACTGGCATGTTTATATGCAGAGTATGACACCCAATGATTTTAGTAAGCAGCAAACAACTGCCACCATAATTTATATTCATTTGAGGCCCTTCTTTGGAAAAGAGATCACTCATAATTCAAAGAAGAAATAGTGAGCATTTGCAGGGTAAAAGGAAAAACCATATCCACATGCCTGTACATCTAATGATCAGAAAACATTTATCAAAATACAGTACAAATTACTTTTTTGTCCATAGTTAATACTTTCCACAGATTCAGAACAATCTCAGACAAGTTTGTTCTAGAGTAAATGAACTCTAGAATAAAAGAATGCATTCTAGTACAATGTTAACAGGATAGAGATGTGATTTTGTACTCAACCAGAATACAAGATGGAGGTCATCTGAATTTAGTTCGTTCGTACTGTGTGTATGGTGAAGTTAAAAATCTGCAAAACATTTTCTTAAGCAAGTGGTAAATGTAACACAGAAGCATGGCCTGTTAGTTTCATAGATTAAATAAAAACCTTCTGAATCATTACCTACCAAATAAATCACAATAACTTAGTGTAACTATGTTTTCACACATACATATAACTATTTGTATATTATATATAGTATAAATGTTTTTTTTTGTAAATGTTTCTAGATTATTTTGACTTTTATATGGGAAAAATGTCTTTGCTTAATAGTTAAAATGCTATTATACCTTATTTAACACAAATACACAAATACAATGACAGACTGCTATTATCTTAGAAATAAGGAGAAGAAAATATAAAATGAGCATTATTGTGGAAGAAAAAAAAAAAAAAGGAGAGACTGAAAAAAGACAACATTCTCATTTTAAATATCCACTTCAAAGAAACAGTAACTAACACCCACAAAATTTGAAGGGCTGGGTTACATAAAAAAAAAAAAAGCATAATGGGAAATGTTCGTATCAAAGGGTAGACATAGTTTTATGAAAGTCAGAATGGCCTAAATTGTCAGCGGAAGACACTTTAACAAAATTGTCCTGTATGGTTCATTTGTCTCATGAAATTTTTAGAAAAGAGAACTTGTTCAAAATTACTGATCATAGATTTGAAAAGAATATGTTTATATCATACTCTACAAAAATACTTCTTTGCATACAATCTGTTTACATCCTTTCTAATTATGGAAATTAGTCCATATCTTCAAATGAAATAATTTTGTACGATCTTATCTGCTTTCCCTAATACCTACCAAACATTTTATAGGCTTTTCAAGATATAAGATTGAAACATGCTTCATTGTGTTAACCACTGTGTTGACCATTGTGTTGTGTTCACTGTGTTGACCATTTCAACCATCATGAAAAGGTACGGCATACAGAAAAAATTAAGTTGGGTAGTAAAAATAAAAATACACTGTAGATAGCAAAGAGTTAGTTATTCAAGATAAAGTTTGTGTCATGACAGATGTAGGAATGTTACCTATTAGTTCAATATTTTGAATATTTTTAGGGGTCCACCATTATTTATGTATGGCTGTTCACATGTAATCAATTTAAAACTCTCCTCCAGAGATTCAGCTGTTAAGACAAATCACTTTTTGGAAGAAGATCTAAAACACATACAAATTCTTTACTAGTTGAAAATATAACGGTACCATTTTATGGTTATTTGCCAAAGAAGACTTACATAATGCTTCAATGTTAAATCTTCAAAGAACAGCACATACGTGCACTAACTAGTCCATGTACTTCTGCTTTTCTGTACAACAGGTAGATATATTTATATTATCTGCACACTGAATATTTTTCATTCCCTGGCAGAGTGTTTTGGACCAGTAGTTAGGTCATGACAAAAAGAAAAGTAGCAAACATAAAACAAAAAAGGTTCTAAAATAACTTGATTTGGGAATTGGATCAGTTTCTAGGTATTGTGTGTATGAGTTTAGGATCTGAATCAAAATCCCATGGAGCTGCAGTTTTGGTGGAGTTTAAGCTTTTTAAGATCAGACTTAAGTCCATTTTTCCTCAGGAAGTAAATCTAACGGATTAAGGATGCATACCAAAACTGCCATATTGGGACAGTACTAACTACTGTATTACTACTAGTTTAATATAAAGTCAGGACAGAGAAATGTAGCTGCAGAATTCTGAAAAATGACAAAAGAATTCAGACCAAAGGAACACAGAAGCTATCATATTTTAGAGAGCTGTCTGTAAAATAAGAAAAATTATTCTGAAAAAATTCTGGTACTTATTTTTATCGCAGTACAGAAAACAAGAATAGGTTATCCAAGAGAGTTCAACAACTAAGTAACTTGTCTTAGGGTAGGAGAAGGTGGAGACATAGTTCTACCTTCTGTACAAGCTATCTGCAACAAAATCTTGAAACCTCTATATTCTGTATTAATTGGTCTGACCACCAAATTGCAGCATCAGGGCACTGTAATGAAAAGTTGTCACTTCTATAGAGAACACATTCTCTTTAAACAAGCCAGCTTGAATATCAGTAGTTGTGTCACCTCAGGGCAATAAGCTCAGAATCTGGGGTAAATGGATGTCATTTTTATACTGCTCTAATTACGGAACTAGCTGCCCTCTTTGTCAATGGACATGCCTCAACATCTGCTTTGCACCAGAATTTCTCCCAATGCCAGAGGAAGATTTTCCTGTGAAATATTTATTATAATTAACAGTTTTTCCATATGCTTGAGAACACTGCAAGCATATGGACTTATATCTACATGATCACTTTGTAGCCTTTGAGGTCAGACAGTGCTTCAGTTTCCACTGAATTATTGTAGACGTGGAGGGAATTAATATCTTTGAAATGGATATTTTATAAAAGCACATTTCATATAAATGTCATAAATAGGTAAACATAATGAATAACAGATGTTTTTCTAAGCCATTTTTCAAAACTTCTTGTGGAATCGTCTTCTGCAAAGGTTTTGTAAGAACAGGTTAGACAGACGTGCTAATGATGGACCAGATATCGAAGCCATTCAGAATGTTGGGCTAGCACTAGAAAATTTCAGCTCTTTTTGATTTGTGGGCTACTAAAGCATTCCATTGGGGATGCAGAAATTTCACACATTTAAGGAGATTTATAATGTACAGAAGCTTGGTTTTAATTGCTTCTCACAGTTAGCCAACATTCATGTCCAGATAGAAATTAAAAACTGCTGGACTGTGGGTAGGTCTTTTTCAGACCTATAGGTCTTTGGTGTATGTGTGTGTCTTTGCCTTTTCTGGAATTTTTGCTTAACCCACATGTTGGTCCTGGTGGCACACTTCCACAATTTTTTTCAAGGGGAGGACATTTTCCTGCAGTTTCTCTTGCCACTAGTTATTCCAATAGTAGCATGTGCATTCCATATGAATTTAATAACAGAGAGAAGCTGTTATTGAGGAAGCTACTGCAAACTTTCTGTCCCCTGAGAAGAGATATTTTATTAGTTTTGAAGGCAGGCAACTAGGTAATGCTGTCAAAAACTTGTCTTGTTCTCTGCTGAAACTGTGCATTTATTTATGTTGTTTATTTTTATTTTCCCAGTAGTCATTGTAATGTAGTCACTTTAATAATCAGCTGTAAGAAGAAATAACTTACCGCTACAAGTCATCATACCACATGCATAGTTAAAGCCTATATGAGAAATTTCTCTTCATGCATGTAACAGCTTGTCTATGCCCTGCAACAGTTTGTAACAGATCGTTTAAACAGGGTTGTTTAGTTTTATTTTTAATGATGTCTAAAAAAAGAAATAGTCTGTATTACAGACCAAATGACTGAAAAAAATATGTCCATAAAAATAAAACAAATTGTTCCATACTGGAGCATGAGGAACAGGGATGCAACTACTAAAATAAAATGTTGCTATATTTCATCTGGGAAATGTAGGTAAGAGACCAAATGCTGGGAAATTATAAACCTCAGAAAGTTCAAGACTAAGCTTGTAGTCATAATAATTGTCTGTTAGTATGCATATTTTTCCTGTGTATGAAGCAAAATGATTACATTTTAAAATGCTGATTCAATTACAATTTCTATTATTCTGGGTTCTGAAATTTCAATCTTTTCCTTTAATTACCTTTAGAAGTTGTAGTCAGTCATACTGTCCCACAGCTTACTGTATATTTTACTTACAGACTTTTAGAAACATGATGAATAGCTGAGCTTTTAAGGAGGAACATAAATCAATGAAAATAGAGGAGAAGGCAAGCATGAACAGAGAGACTTGCACAACAGGAGAAAAAGATCAAACTCACAGCAACAGAATAAGTGCTAACTTAATCATCTGCAACCACCCCACTTAGTAGTAAGCTATACTACAATGAAGTGGTGGTTCAGTTTCAGGTCATGTACTACAGAATTAAAAATGCCACACATAAAATACAAGGAGGTGAACAGTACAAAATAACTTTTTTTTTTTTTTTTTTTTCCAAAATGAATTTGATCAAAATGTTCTAAGGAGATAGCAGTTTCCAAGGAGATAGCAGTTTCCAAAGAGAACTGTTGACCAACAGAGAGAGGTTTTCATTTGCCTTCAGACAGCAAGAGCATATTTTTCTCTGGCATTTGAGATATTCATGGGACCAGGCATTTTACTTGTTTGCCAAACTATGGAGATGTATAAGAGTGTAGTGAGTTTAGTCGATCCATCACATGGGATCCCAACTTGCTGGCATGTCTTGAGATTTGAAGAAAATGTGAAATGTTGCTCTATCTGTTACACTAGAACAACCAGGATAGTTGCAGCACAGTGGAGAGCAATCTGTTCTTATTGATTCAGAACCAAGACGAGGTAAGGAAAAGTAGGAACTGAAATGAGTGTCCTATCACTGATCCTAACATAGCTGGGGAAGCCTAAGAGACCAGAAGGTGCTATGACTTGACATGTGTCTCATTGACAGGAAACATGGGAAGGCAATTCTCAAAAACAAGTGGCACTATTGAGTCATTCTTTGGCTAACAGCTTCCTAACTGATAACTGGTAAAGCAACAGGGGATGAAGGTTATGATCTTCTGACTAAACATAAATGCTCGCACATCTGTATATATCTTCCATATTCATCTTCCTCATCAAATAAGACACGAACAAAGTTTCCACTGAAATCTACCAACAACCTAAAGCTTATAGGAGATACACCTCTTTAGATGACTCTTTAGATGTCTCTTTAGACTCTTTAGATGTCCTCCAAACTTGAAAGAGTCCTGATATTGGATAGATTAAACAATGTTCTCCAATGCACCCATGATACTTCCATATCTCCTTGTGTCATCTAGGCACATAGTTTATTACACTTCCATATCCCCAGCATGTAAGAGGCAGTTGTGTTGTGACTAGTCTGGAGTCATGTTAGTATGAAGAAAGCACTTGCTGATTGTTCTGAATGCAGACCGAGGAGAGCATTGACTTTGCTGGCACCATTTTCTCAGCATTGAGTTGTACTCATTCAGCAGTTTTCACAAAATAAAAGTCAATACCAAAAGCAAGAACAATATAAACTATCACTACCCTGACAACTTTTCTGTGCTAGAGACAAAAGTTGTCATAGCAGAATAAAGATACATCTAGTATGATAACATTTTTTTCCTGGCTTATGCCTTATGAAGAAAATGCTTTATGCTGACACAAGCACTTACCTAATGGAAACGGGTAGCCATTAGATTGCTTGCAGTTCTCTGACATATTGCTCATTCCTTCAGGACAGTAATATTTTGAAAGTAATATAATTGTAGCTGATCTAATTTTTCATGTCTGTATCTAATCTTTTTTTTTTTCTTCTTTTTTTTTTTTTTTTTTTTTCTCCTGCATTTTCTTATATTTTTTCCCCTTATGACATTTTACTGAACAAAAAGTTATTTTAGAAGTCTTGAATGTTTTGCATTTTAATCTATGGAATTAATATTTATTCAAAGAGTGCACTGCAGCCCAAAGATGTCTAATTATTCTTGATATAATGTTATTTTATCATGTGACTAAGGATGCATGGATGTGGTTTCATGCTACCTACAATCTGCTAGCAGAAAAGTTGAAAACAATTTGTATCACATCCATGATTTATTTTTATCTTCCAGGTCCATTTATTTAACAATCTTAAACTTATGCCAAGGATGAATTTAGCCCTATATCTTTTACACTGACTTTTACAAGTATTTCCAGACTTCAGGCGCAGTCTAACAAGATGATGATGTTCATTGCTAAGGATGTTTCTCTTCAGATCATTCAGCTGAGACTGAAATAATTTATGTTAACATTTCCCAGGGCAGTTCCACAAGGTGTACACAAATGCTAATCTGGAGTGGTATTTTTCTACTTTTTGTTTGTTTGTTTGTTTTGTTTTGGGACTTTTTTCATGGAAGTAATTTAATCAATTTGGAAAGATATTGCCTTTAAAACAAGGGAAGTTGTGGGTGCTTTCAAGTTTCTATTTTGGGATCACATATGAAAGAGGAAAATAAACACAGTATTATGTTTATGTTTAACACTCATTTAAAAATGGCTCATAATGGCATATGTTAAAGATGATGAATAATTGCAAAATCTGGTCATGTAATTATTAGAAGAAACCGCACATTGTTTCAGAGATTGTAAATCAACAAATTCAAGTCAGCCACAGTCAGCCTACTCTAGGGATTAGCTTTGTTGCTCTGACAAGACCTCTGTTCAGCTGCAGCACTGCAACTACTGTCTGCTTCCAGGGCAGAACATACAGTGAACTGGCCCCTAGGGTTAGTGCTGTCCTACATACTATTTATGAATGCAGCCTGGCATTTTTTTGCTAGCCTGCATATTTCCAAGAAAGCCATATCATTTCTGTTTTAAAGGGGCAACTTGAAATAATACATTGTGAAAGTCACAAAAAAACAACCAACCAACCAACCAACCAACCAAAAAAACAAAACAAAGCAAAACAAAAAAAAAAAGGCCTTTAAAGAGGAGATATTAGAAAATTTCTTTCAGACAGTAGTAACATTTTATGTAATAAAATAGGTAGCTCCTCTTTGCTATTTGAACTGCATATTCCATGTAAATTATCAGGAAGAGGCAAGGTTGTGGATTTGTTGTGAGAAAACATATAGTAAATTTTCTTCTAAACTTGCAAATAGTGAGATGGGAAAAGCAAATAGACACTGATTGATGGTGTGTATTTTATATATATATCTGGGGTTATATCTTTAATTAAAAACATAATCCCAAATTTCTCTTCAGTTTGCTTGTCCATAACATCCAAAGGTGGTATGTGGCTAGACAGAACAATAAATGAATAGAATATGCATTGAGACGTTCACTGCCATTTAAAGTTTCTTACAAGACTACGCTTTCCCCATTCCATCCATGGTTAGTAGCAGCTCTAGCCACTACCATTAAAAGACTGTGTATCACATATTACAGTAATGTTTTGGGAAAATAAATACATAAATCTCCAGTAACTTTGAGAGGAGAAGGATGAGGTGTCAAACTGCTGATGGAAAACTTAATTTTCTCCATGTTATTGACATGATGGCTGTAATTTGTTGGCCTGTGTGATTGAAAGATCAGTAATGGGATGCATCTATTGTAGATTTTGAGCTAGCTGAGTTTGTTAAGGGGTGATGTTATTGAAGGCATATGGCCGTGGAATAAGCGTGAAAAGTCAATGACTCTTTTATTATCCTCTTATTATCCTGAATTATGTTTCAGTAGGACAACAGAATGCAAAACAATCATGTTTTTGGAATGGTTTGGATTAGAAAGGACCTAAAAGGCCACCTAGTTCCAACCCTCCTGCTGTATGGAGGGACACCTCCCACCAGACCAAGTTGCCCAAAGCCCTATCTATCCTGGCCTTAAAGACTTCCTGGGATGGGGTCATCCACAGCTTCTCTGGGCGACCTGTTTCAATACCTTACCACCCGCAGAGTAAAGAATTTATTCCTTATATCTAATCTAACTTTACTCTCTTTCAGTTTAAAGCCAATACTCCCAGTCCTATCAATACAATCCCTGACAAAGAGTCCTTCCCCAGCTTTCCTGTAGGCCCTGCTGAGGTGCTGGAAGGATGTTACAAGGTCTCTCCAGAACCTTCTCTTCTCTGAGCTGAACAACCCCAACTCCCTCAACTCTCTCCTTCATAGGAGAGGTACTCCTGCCCTCTAATCATCCTCATGGCCCCCATCTGGACTCATTCTAATACATCTAAGAATGAAGGTTCTATACTTGTTTTTTCTTTTACGTATTGCTTGAAAAAATGATTAAAGACCCAATCTTCCTTTCCTTGTAAATCTGTGACTGCATGAAGAAATGCTGCTGTTTCAGAATGGAAGTATGTCTAACATTCAGGTCACTCCCTGCCTTTGGTAACTCATTTTGTAGCCTACAGAACTAAGGCTGAAGATCTGTTGTGTCTTACTGAATATACTGCCAAATGAAAGTGCTCTTATTCAACATTACTTATCCTGCCTTTGTACCACAGTCAATTACCTGTGTCTCTGCCAACCCCCTTTATGCTTTTTAAAATTCAACTTTGTGGTAATACAAAGTGATGCCAAAGTAGCCACAACTTCTGTGTGTCCCCAGAATAACTGCAGCACTGACAATTTACAGTAATCTCTACTGAAATTGCCCAAGGCATTCATGTGTCAAACCTTCTAGCTGTATCAATATAGCACAGGAATAGTTGAAAGCCAATAAATTGGTTACAAATGCTGAATTTTATCCCTCTGTTTCTTCACTGAAAGGAGTAATGAATACAATTTTCCTCTACTTTCTGCAGGTTTGGAAACATTACTTTAGCAAAAGGATCCACTGATTTGCAGTGTTTCCAGGAAAAGTTAGGCTTCCTCATTCCAAGATTTCCATAGGAAAATGCTAGGATTGAACTACAGGAGGATGCACTGGTACAGAGTAGGTAATCATGAAGGGATAGAGCTAAGAGTGAATAAGGAACAGATGTGTGAACAAGGGACATAAAGGTGAAGTCTGTCCAGACAGGGAGAAAGGGACTGTCTAGGAAGAGACCATATGGGAGGGTCATAGAGACCATGAGATTCAATAACAAGAACATGGCACCCTGGGGGTTAGGAAGAAAATTATAGGGTGTCTTGGGAAAAATAGGGGGAAGAGTAATGGCGGGCTAGGCAAGAACAGGAGTACAGGTATCAGTGGCAGAAGAATGATGGAAGAACACTAGGTGTGAAGTCTTAGGCAAAGAAGAAAGGGAAGAAAAGATTAGAGAATTGCAGAGAAACAGACATAGAAAAACATTCCTCTGGGTAAGAGATACACTTTAAAATAAATAAATAAATAAATAAATAAATAAGAAATTAAAATTAAATCACGATTCCAGAATTTAATCATGTTCACAGTAAGGTCTTTTCTTCACAGTAAGGAGGAAAAATAATTTATTCAATTCCCTCTTATATTCTCACAACCCAAACAGAACAGAGTCAGGCATCTTCCATCTCAAACTCAAATGTATTTCCCTTTCTCTTGTAAACATAAATTAATGTTAGTTTATCTTACGCTATTTATTTCCATCTGTACTCCTGGTGCAAATGCTTTCATGTATTTGTTAATCCTAGTGTGGACTTCCACACTGAATCACTATTATTTTTGGAAGAAATCCAAGATACACGGTCTTATATATATGCCACTTTTAGAGAAAAATTCTTTACAGCTGGGAGAAAAAAAGACATCACTTTCAATTTGTGTTTGAATTTTTCTGTCTTAATTAGCTTTGTTTTGTGGCTTAAAGAACTAAGTTTTACTAGTTATTAGCAAGCCAGACTGCCTTATCAGCATCATTCTTTTAAGTGTATACTTATGTATTGCTGAGCTCTGCATTTTTATAATCTGCAAGCTTTCATTTATTTTAAAGTTAGTTACAATTATATTATGCAAATTACAAAATGCAAATGTTGTTACATTATCAGTTAAAAGTGACAAAGTGGAAATAAAAATAAAACAGAATCTAAAAGGACAAGGAAGAAGAGATAACGGGAAAAAAATAAACAAAATGAAATAATGCCCTTAAAATACATATTTATGAATATTAATCCATTTAATTAAGTTTTGTTTGTTTGTTTGTTTATTTTTTTATTTATTTTTTTTTTTTCAGTGAAGACATTACTGTATGAGAATGATGCTATAAACTAACGTGGATAACAAATGTAATCCTCAATGGCTTACTCTGACATTATTTCTACAGTGTCACCAACAACGATTTGAAGACAAATTAAACCAAAGCTATAGACCAAAGATTTACAGTTTACAGAACCTTATTTGTAGAACCGTATATGTGTATATGTAAACATATAAAAAAGATCCCTTTGTAGAATCTTCTAAGAGTATAACTTCTATCAGAGTCAATGGGATCAAACAGGGCAAGAACTGTAAAGAGATTGAGTACAATTCACAGCCCTGGGAATTCACAGTCATGAATCTCACACCAAGACTATGCCTATGCAGGAAAATAAAATAATCCAAGCATGGTCTTATGCTAGAGCAGCCGACTGGCATGGAATGCATTCACATGGCTCAATAGTCCCTCACTTTAAAACAGGCTGGCCATATCCAAATGTTGATTAGCAACGTGAGTTGCAAGGCAATATATATGTATGTGAATGTTTTGAGAGGGTGCTATAAGCACTTAGTATGAGGAGCAAGTATCAATAATAATTAAACATTTTGGTTGACAGTGGGAGAGGGGCATAAGAGCACGTGATTCAGTCTTTGAGTTTCTGTGCAGTACATGGAAATAAACACTTCTGAGTAGAGACAATACTTTTAAGTATCACATGTTAAAATTACATACAAATTTGGAAGTCTGGCTTCAGATGAAAAAACAAGGGTCTTCATCATAATCACCATTAATATTAATGTCATGAGTTGTGGAATATATTACTATGACTTTACTTGGTCTTAATCTGTTTAAATTGGTTTGGTTTGTCATATAACTGCTGTATGCCCTGTATATTACATATAAGTGTTCATGTCATTCATGCACAGAATCGTCACTCATTGATTTAAATTAGGTTTTAGAAAGAAGATTTATGTTAGCAATAGCTAGCTGATTCTGAACCAATGCAAGGTGGAGGAAAGGATGGTAAAACTTGGAAAAAAAAACAACAAACACACACCGCCCTTTTTATTAAATAGGCTAATTCCAAATGCATTGCAAATTTCTGCCATTATCAAGAATTTGGAACATCCTTGGATTGAAAATCTACATAGGTAAAGAGTCAATTTTTTCTGAAGTTTTTCCCAGAAGATTGAAAGTCCATGGTCTGGTTACTGTGGCTCAGGGATTCAACCACATGCATTGGGGAAGCTCCAGATGGCCAAGCAGCTTACAGGTTGTCATGGCCACTGCATTCCAGGTATTTCTCTTTCTACACTGTGATGAAGAAAACCCACACCAAGGTCACTGTTCTATTGAATAAAGACACCCAAAAGCCATAACCTAGGTAACAAGACAGCCTTTCCCTCCATGATTTACACCTGCTGTGACACTTGTACACCTTAGCAGTGAAACACCTGCAAAATTGGAAACTCGTGACTCTGAGAGACAGTTTTGCAAGAAGCTAATAAAATGCCAGTAGTTCTCCTCACACTCAAATCAAAACATAAAATTCTGTGGCTTGGCTCTCTAGTGAGAAATTATTATTTACAGAAACAAATAAACAGTATTATGAAAGTTACTGAGGAGGATGAGAGAAGTGTACTAATTACACAGTACTAGTAGTATAAAAATACAAATCTTATACCTTTGTAAAACTCCAAACTTCCTTGGGGAAAGTATAAAAATATTATTGAATTGAGAATTTTTTATTTTTGAAGAGTTATGGGAAATATCTGTCAAGGAGACCTGATATAAGATATATCTGTCCTCCATCGGTGTGCATTGGATATATTTCTGAAATTCTTTTTAATACTTTCTTTTCTGAGAGATTGTATAATATCAGTTTCTCATACACCGTGGACTGGAATAAGCTGGCTCTACAAACATGAATTTTTGTACAGTTAAGTCTTTCTCCACAAGCAATTCTTACACGTTTCTGGAGTTGAAATTGCCCTCTCTTTACAATGACTCCAGAAAACTACAAGCTGTATTTTCATCCTGTGATGGGAACTGATACAACCAGCTAAATTCCCTAGTGCTCAGTGGTCTAGCCCAGGCCTTCATGTGGACTCACACTGTTGTACTCTATTGTTGCAATTAGGAATAAATGTTAATCTTTCTGTTGGACACCAAAATCTTTTATGTGGTGTACATACTGATACACATTGGATACACAGATTTTCAAGTGGTCATTTACATTTAAATGAGCTAATGGGGTCAAGACAGAGCTCAGTCCCCATTATTCCAAAATTGTGACAATATTTAGAATACTGTTTGATATAACCATTTCTCACAACTAGGGCCATGAACCAGTGTTCAAAGGCTACCGCATGTCAGTGACATCAATCTGTCTGAGAGGACACATTACACGTGGAGCTACATAATTTTGCCCATCTTCAGGCTAAGGAATGTAATAAACAAGACATACAAATACTAATGTTTAAACAAGACATGTATCATAGTATAAAATTTCATGGAATTCCCTGCAGGGGAGAACAAAAGTTTAACATGATGTCTCAGGACGACAGGCTAATTTTCAGATGCAAAAACTATGATCTACATAAATTTTAAGGGTCTGCAATTCAAGTATCCAGTCCAAGATTTCTCTTTCATTTCTCAGTGTCCCTCCTAAAGCTTAGCAAATAGAAAGAAAAACTATCTATGTTGTAAATGCTCTTTTAATATGCTCCATATTAAAGCTTAGCAAATAGAAAGAAAAACTATCTATGTTGCAAATGCTCTTTTAATATGCTCCATATTAAATATATTTATATTCATTCTTATTTTCCAAAGTATTTACATTTTTGCCTTTACTGGTTGAATTATTCAATTAATTCGACAGTAAGATCAAAAAAGCAAATGTTTCACTGGAAGTGTATTTAAATTAGGCTGTTCTTCTGCTTTTAAGGCAGTTACAGGTCTTTTCCATAGCAAGGCCTCATGGCCATTGGGATTTTACAAGGGTAACTACCCTTGTGACACACAACCTGGAATATGTAACACAAGCTGAAACATGGACCAAAAACATTCATGTAGGTTAAAGAGGGGAAAGACTTGGTCACTAAAATAATCTGAAGCTTTAATGAGGATTACACTGGCTATATGCCTGACTTGCAGGTTTATTAAACTAATTGTTATTAACATAATTTGGAACATATCACTTACAACTATTTGCTGCCACCTGTTTTCTACCTGGACTACAACAAAGATAAACTTAAAGGAGAATTTTGATCAATACATTAGCTTTATAGATTTTGACCTCACACAGAGGTGTTTGAGAAAATGGTTTAATAACTGAGAAAAGTGGACATTTGGGTGATAAAAACTCATAGTGTTTTTAAAGTAGAGGGGATGGATGACTGATAAAAGCTGAAATATCCCAACAGAATACTTTTAAGCAACAACAACAACAAACAAATCTATATTGCTGGAGTTTGGAGATATCTTTGATTAAAATTTGTCTGGGCAGATTTCAGCATTTATTCTAACAATGATAATAATGTGTAGGTGGAAAATACTTAGACAGATAATATCAGCCAGATTTAATTTGAAGGCCAAGGTCTTGCATGTTTCAAGGTTTGTTTCCATCTGTAAGAGTGGCTTGATTCACACATTTTATTCATACAAAATGATATGAGACACTTTACTAAACAATTTATTTTGGAAAACTTTGAAAAATAGTACAGCATATTTCTAAGCGATCTATGTCATAAACATTAATGAAAAATGCTGCATAGAAAAAGACAATATTGCACTACATTGTTATCTGATTTCAAATCCCTAATGCTTATTTATGAGAGATGACTGTAAATTTCATGAACATTAGGAGACATCCGTGTTAAATAAAAAGCAACAATGCAGTAAATGAGTCAGGTAAATAACTCAGTGTTTGCACAGCCTTCTGAGTTATCAGATAGAGTGTAAGAAGGTGATTTTAGCAAATTTTAATCTTTGTTTGCAACCTTTCAACCAACTCTACTTGGAGGGGAAGAATAACAAGATCTTTTTGTAAAGTGAATAAATGTATATACATGTATGTACACGTAAAGTTACTGTCATTCCAATGACATTTTTTGTTTGTTTGTGCATCCATAAGCATGCATTAACAAACCAGACATGCATAATAGGCAGATGAGATGGACCTTTGAAATATTATCTTCTCAGACATACTCTGAGCAACTGACGGCTTCTAAATTATTAATGTTATCAGTCTCCTTCAACAAAGGAGATTTATTTTGCAAATTCCAGCAACCTTAATCAGCTGAATTTTTAAATATGTAATGTTTCTGTATTCCTTTACTGTTTGTTTTCAAGCATTTTTTTTTTTTTTTATACCACAAAAGAGGAAAACAAATCACATCATATATTAACCCATAACCATTTTTTTATTTTTTTATTTTTTAAATATTATTATTTTTTTTATTTTTTACTGTTGACATTCTGCATGTGTAAGAAAAACTTATGTATGTAGATTCCTCTCACAAGAGCTTTAGGGCATAACCCAGACAGAGAAGCCATCACTTTTCCATTCTGCACTGAGGCTGCTGACAAAAGAATTGTGCAAATGAGCCTTTAAATCCTTAAATAGTCACTACACAATGCATGAAAGAATGCAGCACAGGACAAAGGGCAATATTCACAGTTTATCTCAGGGTGATGGATCTGAATCGACGCATGAACATGGGTTTGTTACGGGATGGAGTAGGCCGCAAACCCCTACTGAGAACCCAGTGGCCACAGTCTGTAATGCAAACAGTCAGGCTAAGTCCTTAACAATTAGGGTAAATTGAACTGGCCATTATCTGAACTTCAACTTGTTCTCATGATTGATATGGGAAATGAAAAGTTGTATATATTGCTACACAGTCTGCATGTTTTCTGCACTTGCCTAATGGTAGGAATTGGTAGATCCATATTTTAACATAGAATATTCATATTCTATATTTCCATGCAATCAAATTGTTAGTGCTTACATTCACATTGCAATGAACATTATCCATTTTGTTCTTTTCCCAGAATTTTATATGTATGAGTCATAAAAATAAGATCATGAAAATTTACCTATACAGACTAATAACAGACCAATACAGACAAACATCTATTAATCCTACTTCCTCCACACCACTGATCAATCTGTATAGATATTCATAGGTAACCAGCAGCTAGTTAGGAGTCTTGAGACATTCAGTACTTCAGAAAAATCAGGGTCCTTTAAAGAGCATATAAAACGTAGAGTATCCATGAATATAATTAAATTCATTTCCCCTATGCTTTCTGTAACACTTATGAAAATATTTTTACATCAATATTTCAGGTTTCCTAAAATACAGGAAGTATAAAATCAGTCTTGAGACAATGCAGTATAGAGAGACAAATGTTACTTTTTTAGTGCTTGAAGAGGTAGTAGAGGGCCTGGAGGAAGCGAATGATGCACTCTGTTCTCTGTATATTCACACTATTCTCAGCTTGCAGTAGTGAGAAGGGGGAATAAGGCATAGATACCTGTAAAATATGTGCAAAGGATGCAGTGAAAGCATCCATAAAGCATCACATGTTCTGATATACTTGTGGAGAGAAGGTAAAATTCTCATTAGCTTTTTAAAAATACCTGATCGAAACAATCATATTTGGATGAATATTTCACCTGCTAATATTTAAGGCTGTATAAATTCAGGTAACATTCCAGGAAACATTCTTTGTGAAAGTGCATATGATTTAACATAAAGACCTGCACTGAGGCCACCAGGACAGCCAATGAAACACAGAGACTTCAAGAAACTCTCTTCAAAGCAACCCTATGTATTCAAGTATACACTGCATTCAAGTTGGATGGATTTCCCTTTTGTCTATAGTCATCAGAGGCAAGTGACATCTTGAACGCCTCAAGAAGATTAAATAGCAAAGCTCAGTCGGAAGCTTAAAAAAAAGAGAGAGAAAAGAAAAGGGCCAACTTGGCCATTATGGAGCTGGTCCTTTCTTGTCTGTGAAAGAGCTTTCAAGGAGTACTATTGGAAGAAGAAGGCCCAGATAAAGAATACAATGATGTTAGAAAGGGAGAACTCCGAGTGGAACCAGAGGGTGTGGGTTGTGCTGAATGAAGGATTAGTGCAGCTTCACAGCAAAGAAAAGGGGAATCCTAGTCAAGATGAAAATGAGGAATTACTTTTTTTTTAAACTTCAGTTCACTGAGCAGCGACAATGCATGATGGGAGGTACTTGACATAACACTCTTCCAGGCCATGTTTGCTCTCCATGTGGGACCAAGAAAAAACAACAACAGTGGCACACCAAAACAAAACAGATTTTAACCTAATAAACTTACTCAGAAATTCTTTTTGACAAAATTCGGGTTTTATTTACTGTTGAGTATCTGCACACAGATCCAATCACACATGGGAAATTAGCACACCAGATTTGCAGACAATGTGTCTTTTAACAAGTCTATATTTTGCAAAAGGTTCAAATCAATGCCTTTTTATTGCATGTTATGGGAAACAAAGATGCTGTAAGAGTTGGATTTTCCACAGTTAACAAAAACAGTTTTCTTCTAAGAGCATCTTAGGATAAATTAGAAGGCAAAATTCTATGGAAATAAAAGGCATTTTAGGATCCTTGGCTTAAAATGTGTGCACAGCATTCAGGGTGATTCTGAGTTAGGGAAGGGACAGTGCAAATGCAAGGTACAATTTAATTGCATCAAGAGATGTGTACATATTTTGATTTAGACTTATTAGTATTATTCTGTGAATTGCTGACCTATTTGCCCATGTGTGAGTAATCTGCAGTCCAAGAACCTTATTACTAGTTATGATACGGCCATAGTGGAAAAAAGGGGTCCAACAGTGGGTCTCAGTGATGCTTTATTTGTTAATATGACACAAATACAAAATTCAGGTTAAGGTGAGGAGCACTTTGGGAACATTGGGAACATTGAACCTTGTATGGAAAGGAGTAAGCCAAGACTTCCTTTACCTGCTGGTAAAATCATTGTGGTAATGGAGGGCAAAAGAAACATGATGGTTTACCTCATCCACTTCCCTAAAGCATCAGATAAAGCTCAGGCAGCTTAGGATATTTGAAGTATGAATCTTGTGCAGAGACCCCTGCTGTCCTTATGGGCAAGCAATCCTTTGGTTAAATGCCAGGTCCTGCACTTTGGTCACAACAACCCCATGCAATGCTACAGGCTTGGGGCAGAGTGGCTCAAAAGCTGTGCAGAGGAAAAGGATCTGGGTGTGTTGGTTGATGTTTGCCTGAACATGAGCCAGCAGTCTGCCCAGGTAGCCAAGAAGACCAACAGCATTCTGGCTTGTGTCAGGAATAGTGTAGCCAGCAGGACCGGGGAGGTGATCGTCCACCCGTACTCTGCTCTGGTGAAGCTGCGCCTTGAGTATTGTGTTTAGTTTTGGGCCCCTAAGTACGAGAAGGACATCAGGGCCCTGGAACATGTCCAGAGGAGGGCTACGAAGCTGGTGAAGCGTCTGGAAAACAAGTCTTATGAAGAGCATCTTAGGAAACTGGATTTGTTTAGTCTGGAGAAGAGGGGGCACAGGGGAGACATTATTACTCTCTGCAACTACCTGAAAGGAAGGTGTGGGGAGCTGGGTGTCATCCTCTTCTCACAGATAACTAGTGATAGGACTAGAAGGAATGGCCTCAGGTTGTACCAGGTGAGGTTTAGGTTGGAAATAGGAGACATTTCTTCTCAGAAAGGATGGTCAGGCATTGGAACAGGTTGCCCAGGAAAGTGATAGGGTCACCGTCCCTGGGGGGTGTTTAAGGAAAGGTTGGACATGGTGCTTAGGGACATGGTTTTGTGGGTGACATTGGTGTAAGGGGGACAGTTGGACCAGATGATCTTGGAGGTCTTTTCCAACCTTAAATGATTATATGATTCTTTCCAAGGAAGCTTACTTCAGGTTGTGATAAAAGAGCTGAAGAAGTGAAAAAATGACCCTGAGATCTTTCAGTTTCCTTGGCTACCTCTCTGTCCAGAAAAACACAGAACTTTATCAGGGACTGGGCAGAAGAACCACCTTCCCAGTGCCATACTAGTTCATGAAGGAAATAATGAGTTGAGGGACTGCACCTCAGGAGCAGCTGGAATAGAACAGATCTAGTTACAGTAAAAAGGTTTCTTCCTAAAGAATGTGAATGATTTTGCACTTCTGTTGAGGAGTTGTTAAGATAAGCAGTAAAAACAGAGAATTTGTCATGTAAGCATGAACAGCTTGGCTTGACTGTCTTAGTCAGAGGAAAGTGCAGAGGAGTCAATCACTCTCTAAAATGTACACTGGCAAATACATGCACTTCTGAATGAATTAAAGACAAAGGAAAAACTGGCATGTAGACAAATGAGCTGTGACTGAATACATTTAGGAAATCAGAAGGTCCCTTCCTGGTCTTTTGCCAGTGCATTGTCTTCCAATAAGAACAAGAACTGAAGATATAACTAGTTCAAAGGCTGAGCAGCATATACTTATGATATGGTGGCTGTTGTTAATAGTTGACTAGATGTGATGACTTAAACTGAGGGAACTGAACTGTGGCTTCTGAGTGCCTATAAGTCTTATGATTTCTGGAACTGTCCCAGGTATACAGTGTGACAGAGATTTTGGCATGCAGCCTGCAAGTTTGTTCCTTTTCTAAAATATTCCCTATGATTATTTCCTCTTCTTCTTTAATTGCTTGTTCTTTCTGTCTTTCACTGACTGCTCATTTCTGAGGGATAGACCACAGGAGCTAGATGGTGGCTGCTCTCCATGCAAATTACAGAGATGCCAAAAATGTAATAATCCACATGACTATGCAAGAGCAGTCACTGCCTCTTGATCATGTACAACTGAGGAGTGCTATACATACCTCTGCCATCCAGTGTAAAACCCCGTTTTGTCTTGTTTATCATATCTAGCTTATTTTTCTCTACCTTCTTAATAAGAAGAGCCTTATAGTTACCTGGGCCTGCATAGCAACAGAGGGATCATCTCAGTATTTCACATGGTGACTGTGTTCTGAACTGAGAGCTTCACCTCATGTAATAGTCAGTTTGGAGAAAAATTTCATCAGGTACTGCATTAGTGGAAAGAGATTTTTAGCTTTTGGACAACTTAGGAAGAATTTATTATTTCAGGGCATTATTGGATATGTAAAAGTATATATGTCTATTGCTATTGGACGTGTAATAGTTCAGCCAAATTGGCATTTCTAGAAAGTAATTTTTCCTTCCTTTTATTATGAAGATTTATCCCTTTATTGCTATCTTCTTTGCTTCTACTTTTCAGAATCGGAAAAAACTAGTTCCACAACTTGTTTTTGGAGAAAGAAAATTGGATGCTCAGTTCTCATAAGTCAGTGTGTCCATGCAAACTGTAGTAAACTAAAACCTGTACCTGAATTGTCAGTCTGTCTTATAGTTCCTAGAAGTAAATCCATTTTCTGCTAATATTTTTGTGATAGTAAAAGATGAGTCTGTAAGGCTGCAGGCAAGAGATCTGTGTAGGCATGTAAGTATGCACTTTGAGGATATTTTTATCCTTACACCACTGAAGTTATTTATTTGTTGATGGCTGGATAATTAGCTGGCTCTAAGAAACCTTTTTATCCAGTGCCTTATTTAATGAAAGAACTGTGAGATTTTGTTTTGAAAGTGATACTCCATATAATTATAGAAGTAAAAAAAAATCTTGTATGAATGCTAATCTGAAGAGACAATAGAAATAGGTAGTATAACTAAGTACTTTTATCAGTGGAGTTTCAAAAACTGAATGGAGATATTTTGGTTTACACAGCAAGGATCTCACTCTGCACTGCAGAAGAGGATCTGGTCTGTGGCAATCTGAAATACTCAGAGGAAACTGAAGTGACAGGGATGGTTCTAGGATTTTGTAACCTGGCTTAAATATTTAAAAGCAAGATAACAGTTTTCAGAGCATTTTTCTGTAAAGGTACTTATTTGACAATGTTGCCTGATTACAATGTTCCCTTGTTGTGACCTGTTAGAAATTTGCTGTTTCAGTACCCTTGATAGTGTAGAGCCAAAATTACAATGTTGACTGAGTCACTATGTTCCCCCATATGCAACCTGGTGCCCAGCTGCTCTGGCCTTCACAGGCTTCTGCTCAAGGACAAAGATGAGTTCAAGAGGCACCTGACTTCCATGCCCTAAACAAAAACATATATTTTTTTCACAAGCAGAGTCCAAAATTTCATTCCCTACTGAGAATGCAACAGAGTGTATCTTTATTCTTTACAGCAAACAGTGTCAAGACAGAAAATGCCCGACTTGATTCCAGTTTTTGCTATTATAACCTATTATAATAGTCAACATTGCTATTATTATTATTATTTTTTTTTTTTAAATCTGTTTTTGTGACATAGCAATCAAGACAATATAAAAGATGGTGACAATGTAGTGAAATATAAATGCACCTGGTAAATAGTCAGAATGATTTTCACACTATCTACACTAACACTTTTCTTATATTCACCCCAAAACTTTGAGTAGGAAAATTAGGTGCAATCAAAGTCTTGTACTATTAATCAAGTGTATCAAATGTCAAGTGTTTTCTTTTGTAGTTTGGTGGTTTGGGTGATCCTACATCATTATAATGAAAGAAATTTCTCTCTAAGTTTGATGAAAGGAAATCCAAGATCAATAAATGACATAGACAGCTCCCATACAACTGTTTCTTGAAGTTCACCTTCTCTTCCAGTGTAAGAAGCATCTTGAACAGTAACGTACCATATCAAGAACTTTAAACAGTGTTACATTCTCTTTAAATATGCCAAATATGACATGATAAAAAATGCAATTTATAGTTCAGTTATGCCAATGATGATGAAATTGAGAGATTTACTATTTTAGAGTTAATATACAGAAAGCAGAATTGTAGAACTGGGATTTTGTGGGCTTTTTTTTTTTTTTTTTTTTTTTTAAATGTTCTGACATTTTTAAAGGTAGGATAATTCATATTGGAATGGACCTGAGATCATCAGTCAAGAATCCTCAAAGCAGAATCACGTATAAAGTTAGGTAATGCCTTCAGTTGCATTTGTCAATTTACCTGAAAGATAAACAACCAGAATTTAAAATATTTTATTGTTTTTCCACTTTCACCAAATTGTATTTCTTTTCCTCTACAATTTCTACAGTAAAAAAAAAAAAAAAGAAAAAAAAAAAAAGGAAAAAGAGAGAAATCAGTATTCCCATATCATATTCACATCTAAACAATTCCTTTAACTTTTGAATAATCGAAATCCTTTGTTAAAATGGCTCAAATTAGTCCACAGAACAGCATGACAGAAGTTAACATGAGTATTCTGACTTGTATTTGTAAGCACAGATAGCAACACAATTGCCAATTAAAATAGAACATATTCAAATTGGAATCATTTTATGGTTAATTACACTGCATGATAGAATAAGCCATATGTTGTTATGGATATTACCCTAGAGTTTACAGAGATCCCCTGATAGCCCAGAGTTCCCATGGGGATGAGAACTCAAGCCCAGGAAGAATCTTTTTTTATCATTTTATAGTAGAATGTTTTAAGGAAACCAACATCAAAGAAAACATTTTCATAAGATTCATCTCTTTAAAAAGCACAGAAAACATCAGACAGTGGGTTTGATCAGTTTCTCTACGCATAGGTGATGTCACAGATGTGGCAGTGGGAGGATGTAGTAACTTTTATGATGTCTTTCGTGATACAGGTCACAATAGCAGATTTTACCTTATGGATCTGAAGATGAGACCTTGCAGTGTTTACCAAAGTCCCTGGCCACAAATCTGCCCTGACCATCTTCACCTCTATGAATGAATTAGGAGATCTGGTGGTTTGTGCTGCTATAACTCTTCTGTGTTATTTTCTGTTACTTAGGGCATGAAACCTGGCTTCTACTGCTGGCACAGCAGTAGAAATCAGATGCTACAAAGCAGATGTCTTTATTTATGTTTGCTTCAGTTGGTGTGGGCAAAAGTAAAGCAGGGCAAGATTTCAGATCTTTGAGGTACCCTTTTATGTTTCTCTTGCTTGGAAAGGATCAACAAAACTTCAAAAGGGCTAAGAAACTGAATCAGCTGTTATGCTTCTTAGCATACGGAGTAAACTCAATTTTAAAGATTGGTACCAAATTTCAATTTTTGATCTGAAGTTTTACTTCACTTTGCCTCCAAAATTTCACCATGCTGTTACTACAACTGTCCTTCCTCTGACAGGCCACAACCAGTAAACGTGTTGTTTCCTCTGTCTGCAAAATCAACAAGCAGAGGAAACTCTTGCTTGAGGGGAAGAGACTTGCTAAAGCTTAATAGATCTGTTGATGTTCCTTACATGTACTAGCATGTCTGATCTAAAAATATGTATTTGAAACAGAAGCCCTAAAATAATTCCCATTTCTCTAAGCTGCAAGCTACTTTTGTGAAAAAGTTTCAAAGGTACTAAAAGCAACTGAAATGGCAATTACTTGATATTAACTCCATGAGTGTAGCAATTAAACAGAAATGCTTAGTGTGTTTTCACTAGGCAGTAATGTTTTGCAACTTCATTGACTACTATGTCTTAGATTCAATGCCTTCAGCATAATCTCTGTATAGTATATTACCTTACGTTACAGGTAGTATAACAACATGCATGCACTTCTCATCAGTTTAAGCAGCTTTCCCCTCAAACATTATCTGCAACTGATTCCTACACTTTTTCTACTGACATTACCCAGCAGAAACTTCTAGTTCAACCAAACCAACCCAAGCAGGACTTCAGAAGCCCGGATATAAGGCATATATTTGGATATAAGGAAGAGATATAAGATATAGATATAAAGCAGATATATATAAAATATATGATAGATAAGATAGATAAATTATATAGATACAAGAAGAGTATAAAATTTAAATACAAGGAAGATATCTATTATTTAGATATAAGGAAGAAACTTTTGATGATTATGGCATCAAGTTACATCAAGGGAGGTTCAGGTTGGAAATTAGAAGAAATTTCTTCTCAGAAAGAGTGGTTAGGCATTGGAATGCCCAGGGAGGTGGTGGATGTGTTACATCACTGGGGATGTTTAAGGAAAGATTGGATGTGATACTTAGGGACTTGGTTTAGTGGGCGATATTGGTGGCAGGTGGATGGTTGGACTAGATGATCTCAGAGGTCTTTTCCAACCTTAAGATTCTATGATTCTATGATTCTATGACTCTGTGATGTGGGTAGTGAGACACTGAAACAGGTTGCCCAGAGAAGTTGTGCATGGCCCATCATTGGAAGTGTTCAAAGGCCGGATAGACAGGACTTCGAGCAACCTTATCTAGCAAAGGCTGTCCCTAACCAGGGTAGGGGTAGTAGTGGAACTAGATGATCTTTCAGGATCCCCTCCAACTCAAACCACTCTATGATTCTATAATTCTATAAGTCTCCTTACCTTCTGAAGAAGATCCATAGATGGAAGGTCAGTTCTGCAGAGAAAGCACAATATTTTCCCTTTTCAAGCCAATAGATCACATTCTTCATAATAACAGTGACAGTACCAGGGCATTTTTACTCTGTATACAGCAGCTCATAGGCCTTTTCAGAGTCACATATGTACCCATTTTGCAGAGCAAGAGTTGAAGGGCATATCTCTACCAGAGCTGACTGACAGACAGTAGAACACATGACATGAGAACAACATAATATGCTCTGTGACTTCTCCAATTTTCAAATACTTAAATGGCTTACAGAGAACTTGTTTAAGCTGTTTGGTGGTATACCAGGTATGTCAGGTCCTGGGTATGCCAGTTAAATCCAGAATTCTTCTGTCCATGGCTAGACATGTGTGCATTTGATGCAAAACTTTGATATTCAGAGTGACCTTCAAGAAACTAGCTAATATGGCATGTTTGTTGATGAAATGAATTGAAATTGCTTTTGCCTAGAAAGGTGATTTTTTTATGCAGTTTAAGACACACTCATCACCTAATTTAATTACCTTCTGGCTCACTTCTTTCATTAAGGTATTCACACATTAAAGTGACTTGTGATGAGAACATATCCAGATGAAAACCATTTGACTAATGGACAAAAACAGGTCATTTTAAGTCATATTACAAGAGGCATGGATTTTATTTTAAATCATAGTTTTCACAGAAGAAAAGAGATGACAAACAGATACTGGAAGTATTCAGCCTAAGCAAATCTCTGCATTTAGGACAAAGCTTTAAAGCAGAGTAAAATATTCAGACTGACAATTAGTTTCCAGTAGCCTGTGTAAAACAACATTCAGGATACAGATGCAATAACTCAAGCCCAGCAAATACGGATGGAAAGAAATGGATTAAAATTTGCATTCAATTGAGGCAGTTGAACTCTTTCTCAGATCACATTGGAGAAAGCAAAGATAACATTGGATTTATGTTTTGAGTTTTCTTGACAGCTTTAGGCACAGTGGAAGAGGTCAGAGTGAGTGAGAATTAATCTTTATTATAATACAAAGAACAAGTCAACCTAGGGAGACAGAAGAGATTCTGGATGCCCAAAGGCCACTACAGATATGGTCTTCTGTGGGATTTGTTGTAGCTGTAGTAGTTGTAACAGTTGGCCAGAGTGGCTGAGTTGGGATTTACCTGAACAATCTAAATGTTAGAAATGGAGTATTCCATTTGAGAAGAACGAGTGCATGCACATACATGTACACACAATCTGGTCTGGTAGTGGCACAGAGATGTAATGGAGCAAATCAGGTTTTGGTTGACCCAGTACTTGAAATTTACAATGAAAGCAGTGAAATTTCTTATGTGAACTTAATAAGTTAAAAAAGATTAAAAAAGAAAAAAAAAAGAAAAAAAAGGAGAGAGTATACAGCCGAGACACTGGGGAATCTCAGGAAGATCTCACTTTAGTCCTCAAATGCCTACTTTCTCGCTAACAGTCCCCCAACTCTGAATGATGTATTTCTATTCAAATGCAGTGTGAGGCAATTTCCTTGCATTAGGAAGCACAGACAGATACTTCTAGATCATTACAGATGGCTGTCCCTTCTGGCTTTCAGCCATTAGATGTGGATTCGATGGTACTACTTTGTTCTTGTGATTCCTTCAGTTTACAGGGAAATCATGACATTATCATTCTGTTTTAAAGTTAAAATCGTTAGAGGCTTTGTATCTGAAAAGCCATTCTGCAGGAACTATACTTGAAAGATGATACTGTAGAAAGGGGAGAAAGAAAATAGCTTCGTACAACTATGCTTTAGTTTATTTTTATTTTTATTTTTTTCCTAGAAAAATGTAGTCATTTGATATTAGGGACATTATTGTAGAAATATATAGTTAAAGAAATTATTAAATAAATTGAAAAGGATGACTCAAATTAACTGCTTATGACCAAACATTCTTCTTTGGACAATATTTTGATGGCAGAAGGGCTAAACAATGAAGGCTGCTCACTATGCCTGTGGTGTATTTGCTCAAACTGAAAAATCTGTCATAGTTCCTTCAAGTGTTTTGGAATATTTTAGAAGTTTTTTAGTTTTATTTCCTATTAAAGGAAACATAAATTACTATGGAAGCATTAAAAATTATTAGTGGTTCTAATAGGACCAACAGGAATAAATAATTTCCACAGACTTATTTTCTCATAAACACTGTCAGTAAGTGGGCTTTTGTAGCTTCACTGTAGATGGATCTTATATAGTTGAATGGAAATGGCTAGAAATTTTCAAAATTATTTAATTAATAACTGTTTAAATAAAACTTTAGTCAGCTATTTTCTATCTAAGACTGTCTTCTTAGTCAGCTTTTACTTGAAGCTCTGCAGAATTAAATGCAAGTTATAAAGAAACACAGCTTCAGATAAAGGTCTTAGTTTTTCAGACAGACCTTCACATTCACTTTGAATGTAGAGTTCAGCAAGTTATGCATTTCCACAAGATGGATTCATTCCTTTTGGAGGTATCTTTTAGTGCTAAGGCACGCCAAGTCTTTGGAATATAAGTCCTACATATTTCCAAAAATTATCAAAGAAATTTCTTTAATGCCAGAAGTTTGCACCAGCTAATCAAAGGTCAGGCAGACACTACTTTGATTCTGACATACACATTTGCAGAATTGTTAAAAAAATAAAAATAAAATAATAATAATAATAAAAAAAAGCTCTAGATGTGACATATTGTTGCTAACATATAGAAAGATATAGCTAATGCTTTATACCAAAGAACCATGTTTCTCCATGTTTGAAGAAAGGTATGTGCTTCTGAATATTTTCCTACAAATGCATCTCTGGTGGGACACCATTTGCCAGTTCTGAGAATCAATCACTCCAGACTATTCCTCAGGCTCCTGTGCAGAAACATAGCAGGGACAGATCTTCTACCAAGTCCATGCATATGTCTATTGCTCCAGAATTTGATGGCCTCTGCCACAGTACTTCTGAAGGTAATAGCATAGGTAATAAATAACAAACCACACATTTGTTTTTTGATATTCCCCTACTGGCTATTCACTGTTTAATTCCCTTCTGTCATGAAGCTCCTGGGTATCTCACATGAACAATATAACTGGTGTCACCTAAAGGGCAAAGAGATAAACCATATGTGAAAAAGAATGAAATAATGGGTTTTTGTCCCTTTCAAATAAAGGAAGTCATGCTATAACAACCAAACCAAACCAACCAACCAACCAACCAAACAAACAAAACACTTTGTGAATTAGAGGTTAATTTACATTACCTTACACCTTTCTAACAGCAAAACAAACCTTTAAAGTGATACTAATGTACTAATGTATTCCTCTTTCCTTTTTGCTCTTTGCCTTGTCTGCTTTCACGAGAATGCTGTCTTCCTAAATGTACGCAAAAGGTCTTTATTCAGTCAATTTAACCCCTGTAAAGAATTTATTACCTAATTAAAAAAAATGTGTAATTTGTAAATCAACTGTTAAATAATGTTCATAGCAAAATGTTAAGCTGACACAAGAAAAAGGTGAATTTACCAGTAAGAAGCAGAACAGGTGGGATATAGCCTAACCTCTAAATGCACTTGTGTTTTTGGAAGCCAGATTTCACCACTAATATTGCATGTATATCACATTTTAAAGATACAAAATAAATAAATAAATAAGTTTTAAAGTAATTCTATGTTGTTTCAGATGTGAAATAAGAAATCAAAATGTGAGAACATCAAAATAAATTTATGCCAATCATTGCCAACATTTTTATTATCACTTGGTTTAACAATTTCAAAACAGACTTTCACATGCATAACTAGACTACACCGTAACATCTCATATTGATCTCATCTACTTTCTAGCAGCCTGGAATCTTGTCTAACCTTCTGCAGATATATTCATTTAAAGGTCGCACATATGATTTGAGATTTGCTTTCCAAATGCACTCTGTGTGCTCATTCTACAACGTAACCTGACAGTTAACTTTAGCCTGCTTGGTGGTAGTTTATGTAGAGTTAGGCAATGCAGCCTGAAGATTTAATGCTAAACACAGAATTTTTCAAGGTATTATAATCATTATTATAACCATTATAACCACACAATCTACAGCATTCCTTGGGATGACCACAATGATATAGTGGACCAGCTGAAGGAAGATAAAACAAGTGGTCTGTGTAGCATGTTTAATAGTTCACTGCTGTTTAAAACTGGAAATGTCTTTGTTACATCTAAACTACTCTGATTCTTGAAACTACTAAAAATAGTACTTCTTAATATAGAACCCATATCTCTTAATATACTTAGGCCATCACAGTTCCAATAACACTACCATGTATTGTACCTCTTGCATTGATGAAGCATACATGTTAGTTTTGGAAGGTTATGGCTTTTATTCAGGCATCCCTTGAACAGCAGAGTTTCAACAATATGATTAACTACAAGAGTTATTGAGGATTTGTAAATTTCTACCACTGAAATGTGTAAACAACAGGAATAATGGCAGAAAAAAATTATATTAAATAGCTTCAAGCAAAATTCTGCCAACTGGACTCCTTTCTCCTTTTGTCTTTTCTCGAAGACAAAAAGCATAGCTGCTCTACCTTGTGGCAGTTAGTGACTGAGCCTTCTATGTGCTCTATAAAAAAAAAAATAGTTCCACCCTTAAAACGTATTAGATAATTTTAAGCTGTTTTATCCCTCAATATTATATAAGAGCAATTTTAATTAATTCTTAAGAGTTAAAAAAAGAATGAAAGAAAGAAATGAAGATTTGTGTTTCTTAGGAATGCTAAGCTGTACAAAAGCTCTGGGCTTTGTTTTTGGCCTGTCATTCTAAAGGAGGTGAGGACGGATTATAATTGCACTGTGGGGCCTGAACAGAGGACCCCTGTAGGTAGAGCAGGCCTTTCAATCTTCTGATCAACGGAGCTGAAACAAAAATGCAGGAGGGCTGTGTTCCCACGTTCTTTGACAGTTTCCTGCTGCAGATAGCGTCCTTTTAAACCTCCCTTATGCTTTCATTATGCTGGTGAAATAATGAATAATTTGCCTCCTCCACTCTTTGATATGCATGGTCAGATATTATTGGGTAAGAAGCAAGAGAGACCTTCCTATAACCTTAATCCAGTTCACATTAATAAAATGATTTAGCTGAGCATTCTTGGGAAGCAATTATTTTTCTTGAAGACAATGACTATCAAAAAGTCCCTAATGGGCAGAGGCAGATCAGGTCACCTCAGCTTTCCATTTTCTTCAACATGGGCAATGTTTGGACCCTTAAAGTACAAGCTCCCTTCTGCAGTTTTGTCACAAATATTCAGTCATTACTGTTGCTGAGTGTAGGGTTAAAAATGTATTGGGATTAATTTTGATTTATCTGGGTGTGCTGTTATAGACTGTGAGTGGTTAAATATACTCAGTTCTGCAAGAGAAAATCTTCAAAGGGTGAAATATGATGGAGAAATGTGAAAAGGCACTTCTGTTTCTTAATAGCAATGGTGAACATATTTCAGTTCTCATTCTACTTTTTGTCATTAAGTTATGCAGCTTGCATTCTTAAACAAAAGGACCCAGGATTTTTTTTTCATCTTAATTGCTACAGTATTAATAAAAGACAGATTTATTAATTTAAAACATTACTCTTTTTGGCAAGATTAAAGCTAGCTTAAGCCAATTAGTATTCACTTCTTTTATATCTTAAAAATCAACAAGGATTACAAAATACATTAGCTGTCAAACAATAATACTCCTATTATATAATCTGGATCGATCCAAGATTCTTTGTAAACATCAGTTGAATGGACCTCAGAGTCCTTTGTGACAAAGATTATTTGTATATCCTTATTACCCGTGAGTTGTTATATCTGCTTTTATCATTACTACTTAGTATTATTTTTAATGTTATTAACAAAACCATCAGGTTTATTGCATGTTTTAAAGACAAGTGGATGTGTGCTGTTTTCTAATGACATCTAGAGGACTTTTGCTCACACCTTCTATTATTGTAATGATATAATTAAAACAAGTAGAAGATATGGGTCTTCACAGATGCATTTGTATGTCTAAAGTGTAGCCTGATCCTGAAAGAAGCTAATATTCTGGTCTTAGGTATATAATGCAACATTTTTTTTTTTTTTTAAGTGAGATAACAACGCTTCTAAATAAGCCGTTTTCATTTTGGTAAGCTACATAATAGAACATCATGCAAGTAGGACCCCTGTAGTGTTAGTTACATGGCAAAAGGTGCTTATTAAGTGTTTATTAACAGAAGCACTGTATATAACCATAGCTCATGCTGCAAGAATTTTTAGCTGTGTTTTCCTATGATTAGCCTCAACAATGATATACCCCTCCTCAAAAATACATATATATAGCTGAATAGTTTTAGTAACAAATTTAGTACAAAATATCAAAGCTGTGATAGTTCAACTTGTTGACTCAAAAATGAGAGATATTGTAAATGCAAAGGAGGATTGGGATGGTATGCAAAAATATTCCCCCTGAACCCTTGATGAACTAGAGACTAGAACTAAAGAAATAAAATAGACACTATTTCAAAATACAAGGATGTAGAACCAGATTCAGTTCATTGAATTTCAGACATCCGGTTGAGGCACAGAGATAGGGAACAGCCACCTACCTTTCATCTGAATCAGAACCACCACTGTTGATTTAAGGATAATACTATGTCTGTGCTCTTGATTTCCATGTCTGCAAACCTGATTTCTGCTGTGATGAATCTGACCTTAAAGACATACAGATTGTAGTTGATTGTACTGTGAGTAGCAAGTGATGGTTATGAATCATTGGTGCAATCTTAGTAAAGTTTATTTATTTATTTATTTACTTCAGTAGAGAATTGGAATTATGCCAGTTTAAAAAGCAATAATAAAATATAACCTGGAACATTCCATGTATAAAATATGTACCTTGGGTACTCTATCTTCACAAACAGTTACTGTGGCCCAGAGTGAAAACAGAACATTATAGGTAGGAAAGATACCCCTCAAATAAAGGAGAAAAAAAACAAAAACAAAACCCAAAAAACAACAAAAACAACCAACCACCACCACCAAAACAGAAAAAAAACAAAAAACAAAAAACAACAACAAACAAACAAACAAAAAAAAACAGGAACAGGGAAAGAGGGAGAATGGAAGTCTATAGTACATGTATATCAGACAGGTCATTACTGCTGATCAGACTCCACAATGCAGTAGGAAATCAGCAATGTCAACTAGTTGCAGGTATGACTACTCTTTAGCTACTGTGGTTACTTAAAGAGGAACATTGAAGAGTGTAGTGAAATTAATGTGACTTCTGGTTAAATAAAAATATGAAGTAAACATTGGTAAAATTAAGTATACCATGTTATTTAAATGACCCCAAGTTATATGTAAATAACCCATGCGTATCAGGTTTCTAATTACAAGTTACTGTGGCACACTTTTACAGCCAACTATTTCAGAAATTTGGCAAAATTGTTATTGGTCAGTGAACACGGTACAAGAAGAAATAAGTTCCAACAGCAGAAATCTGTATAGTTTCTTTACCTAGTATTTGATGTATTAATTGTGGAGATCAACTGCAGCACACTGTATAAGTTCAGTGATCCACTGCTTTCTTGCCAAACTCTACCTTCTGCTTTGGAGAAGCGACCAGGAGAGCAGTACATACTTGATATTGAGAACTTAGTATTGAGAACCAAGGCTTTCAGCCTTGTTTGTTCAAGGCTACAAATTGATTTCTAGAAACATCCCTCCCAACAGTGAATGGTGGAGTAACAGTCATGAGGATTCTCTAGCTTATTGTAAACACTTAAATTGGCAACTTTCAGGAGCCTAATGATATGCTATGATTGGAAGAAAAATTTAAAGCCTCAAAATAAAGATGATTCATCATTTGAAAAAATAAATATAAATTTCATTTTCTCATTAAAAAAAATAAATCATTGCTAAGAATCAGTAAAGGTGGTGCTAAACATTAGAAAACTCTGTTTCTTTATCTTAAGACATTTTTTTCCAACGGTATTTAAGGAAAGTATTTCCCTTGAAAAATATGTGAGATCTGATCCTGCTTTTACATTGGAAGTTTATTTTTAAAAGATCATTTAGTCCTTTTTTTTTTTTTTCTTTTAATATGTCTCTGCCCTGACAAAATAATGTCAATGCCACACACTTTTAAAAATCTGTAAAAACATCCTATTATTGTTTGTTCTCACTTCTATCAGAGCACATCAGCTTCAGTAGTATAGTCTTTAGAATATCCATAGCATACATTTACTTTTATCAGAATCAAGTTAAAATTTAACTGAGCTAAGAGTTAAGGAAAAACTGTATTTAATTATTATTATTAATAATTACAATATATTAATGATAATACATTATATAATGATAATAATAATAATAATTATTATTATTATAATAATATTAATATTTAATTTATTATTATTATTATTATTATTATTATTATTATTATTATTATTATTATTATTATTATTATTATTATTATTATTATTATTAATGTATATAATAAATATTCTGATCCAGGCAAAGTTTATTTCAAATACTTCTGAAATGTTCAAAAAAAATAGACATAAAGAGAGAAAATAAGTAAAGCACTCATGTTTTTTTTTTTTTCCCCATTTTTCCTTGATATATCCATTCCAAAATTATTACTGATGATCTTATCTTTCCCCAGCTTCAAAAGTCTTTCTTGAACATTTCCCATGTGAGAAGTTATTTTGATCCTAGCATTCTTCCTAAATATTTTTCTAATATTAGTGAGGATCAGGAACTGATATTCCCAGAGTAAAAACAGATTTTTCTGCAGACTGGCAGTCTCCATTGTCAGGTATTTTATGCATTTTTTGCCTAGTGGCTTGGAAGAAATACTCTATGCAGACAGGGTACCGAGACTGCTCTTTCTGATGTAAGAATCAAAAGTGACTTCCAAAGAAGCACAGAAAAAGTAGGAGTTATCATTCTCACTCTAGCACCATAGTACCTCTAACATCAGGAGCCTGTAATTTATTGTGGCCGTGAGCTGCTGGCAGAATGGTTCTAGAGAAGTTTGTCCTGGACATATCCACAGAGAAGGTGACTGAGCCCCTCTCCTACTTTGCTTCCTGTTCCTGGTGAGGACATTAGTTCCACTAAAGCTTTCTTTTCATTCTCTGAAACCAGACCAGCCTGAATAAGGCTGTAGGTGAATAATCATTACTTTTCATATCCCTTTGCATGGGCATGGAAACCAAAGCATTCACTCTTTAAAGTATGGGAGTATAGGTAGTTAAATCTGTCAGGAAAATCATTCTGAGTCTCCATGCAAATCTTTTGTGAACATAGTATGGCAGACAACAGTGTTCTAACCGCTTGTATGTTATTTATTATCTGGATGTATTGTTTTAAGGTTTTATTTTTTTTTCCACTGTTCAAACATACACAAAGACAGTTACTGCTGCAGTTCAAACTAACTTATGCTTGAAACATTACTTTGAAACATTTTATAGATTAATAAAATATTTTAGAGGTGGTGAATACAAATATTATGAGAAATGGCGAACTTCTAATTTCTATATAATAAGAATATAGTCTATTTCTAGACTGAAACAAAATTCAACTAAGAGAAATTGCTGTTATCTCGGAACAGTGACTCTAGAAAATATTTCTTAAGAGTTGTGTGATGCTGTTAGAAACCAAAGGTCATCATCTGTCTATAACTCAAGGAAAACTGCAGAAGATAGCTTCAACAGAAAAGTAGTAAATAAATATGGCCTATGACAATTGCATCCAGTGTTGCAAACTCTTGAAAAGTACTCAATTCAGTCAAATTCATATTATCAGTACAAAAGAATTAGATGATTTAGATGGAATCATGTACCTCAGTATATACTCTCACTGAATATTTATCATGTCAGTATTCTTGATACTGAGAAAAAAAAAAAAGTAAAGAATTTGGAAAGACAATATAGTACGTGCACACTAGCTAATGTTATAAATATTAAGTAATATCCCTTGCTTTATAGATAAGTTTACTTTGTATAACTATAGATAAGTTATCTTTGTAGATAACTTTACATCATTTAGTATTGCGAAGAAAAAATGTCTTTGTATCAGGCAGTGGAAGTCTGTGAGTACTAAGATGAAGTTCCTCAAAGGTGACCCAAAGATGCCATGAAATAACTGTGTATAAAATCATGGTATGCTTTGCATTTTTCCCTTAGTAGAACTCCTGTGTTTCCTTTGCTTTGCAGACAGGTTGAATGCAACATGCCAGTGGCATGTAAGACCACCTACTCATTGGGCCCTGTCATCCCTACGGATAACCTCATCTTGAAAAATTCCACCTCATGGAAAAATTCCACCTCGTGTAAAGCTCATGGACTTGGTAAGGGACTTACGTTATCCACCAGGCAATTAGTATTGAATGATCTTTACAGAAACACAGTAAGTTAAAACAGCCTTACCTGATGATATTGCAAAAGCTTCATGGCAATTGTTGCCACTGCTTGGGGAATAACCCCCATGAATAAAATATTCACCTCCTTCCATTGCTATTTGACCTCCACTCTCATTCCTACCCATACGTACTACAACACCTCTGCTTGTAGCACCTGTTTTCTTTATATTTGTCAAAAACAATAGATGAAAATTTGAACTTCCAATTTGAACTTGTTTGTAGCTTCCTCCACAGGCATGTGACACTGTATC